>NC_041384.1:79538512-79584421 GCF_002162155.2 Triticum dicoccoides
GAAACCCTAGCGCGGGAAGCGCTGGCGTCGCCACCGCCGGAGCTCCGCCGAGCGTCGGCCTCACGCGCAGCCTCTTCTCGGCGCCGGGTGGCGTCGCGCCGGCGCCGTCCCGTGCCGCCGCCGCACCGTCGAAGAAGGTCCCCAATGCGGCGCGGACGAAGAAGGGCAAAACATCCGCGAAGAAAAACAAGGCGGCGGACGGCTCCGGCACCACGAAGGCGAGGGGAAAGAAGCTTGCAGGGCGTTCGACGGCCGCGGCGGCTACCGAAGCATACATGTAGTCTCAACGATGATGCATACATGTCCACTATGGGTGTTGGGTCCAACAATTCGCATTGGTCTCAAACCAATGACATCCATTTCGAAGACCATGAGTTTGAGGTGGACGAGGAGGGTGAGGGAATTGTCGAGGCGCCGAAAGGAAGAGCGGGCAATTACTCAACCAACGATGACAAGTTACTATGCCATACTTATTTGCAAGTGTCGAGGGATCCATCCATTGGAGGTGATCAAAGTAGAGACGCGTATTGGGGGCGAATGAAAGAACACTTTGATGCTCACAACTTGAGTGGAATTGACCGCTCCGAGAGATCACTTCGGTCCCGATGGTCGACAATCAACTCGGATTGTCAAAAGTGGGCGGCCGTACAAAAGGCAGTTGACAAGATTAACCCAAGTGGCACAAATGAGGATGATCGAGTAAGTGGCATCTCATATATGTTCATCATACTTGTTTTTGGTGACCGAAGTGCTAACTTGTTTTGTTTTTCTTGTAGTACAACATTGCACAAAACTTGTTCAAAGAAGAGACAAGGACAACCAAGAAGGGGAAGATCAAGAAAGGTAGGGTCTTTACCTTGCCTCATTGCTATGAAGTGTTAAAGGATGATGAGAAATGGAAGAAGCGTGATGGTTTGGAGGATTTGCATTTGAGCAACAAACGGAAGCGAGCAATTGAGATGAATGATGATGAGAAGGAGGATGATGCATCAAGTGATGACGGCAAGAGAAGCCTCACTCCCAACTCGGTTTCATACTCGAAGCCAAAACGACCGGATGGGTGCAAGAAAGACAAAACCGAAAAGAAGAAGAGGAAAGGAGATGATGAGCTCAAAAATGCTATGGAAGCTATTGTGAAGGCAAGGGTCAAAGCCAATGAGGTGAGGAAAATGGCAAGGAACCAAGATGCCGTGGCCGAGGAGAGGAGGTTGGCGGCCGAGGAGAGAAGGGTGGCGGCCGAGGAGAGAAAGGTGGCTTTGGAGGAGAGGAAAGTGAGCAACGAGGAGCGAGCTAAGTTGTTGGAATGGGAGAAGCACTTATTCTTCTTGGACCCATCTAACCTCAATGCGGCGCAAAAAGAGTATGTCAATCTTGCCCAACAAGAAGTCTTGATCCAAAAAAGAGCCTTGGTTCGTGCAATGGGTGGCGGTGGCCTCGGCGCCATGGGTGGTGGTGGCTTCGGCGCCATGGGTGGCGGTGGCCTCGGCGCCATGGAAGGCATGGGTGGCTTCGGAGCCATGGGAGGCATGGGTGCACATCCGGCCACCATGGGAGGCATGGGTGCACCTCCGGCCGCCATGGGAGGCATGGGTGCACCTCCGGCCGCCATGGGAGGCATGGGTGGCTTTGGAGCACCCTCCGACGCTATGGCCGCCATGGGAGGCATGAGTTTTGCTTCTCTCATGGGAGGCATGGGTGCACCTTCGGCCGCCATGGGTGCAATGTCTTTTGATGTGCCTTCTCACACACATTCCCATAAAGATGCCGTTGAAGATCTTGCCAACACCGTCGGAGCTTCACATGATGCGGTGCGTGATGAGGAGAGGGAGAAAGATTCATCTTCGGAGGCGGAAGAGTCGTCTTCGGAAGATGAGGACGAAGACGAAGACGAGGAAGATGAAGATTGATGTGTCTTTCATGTCTTGAACTTTAGTTTGCATTTGAACTTGGTTGGATAAACTTGTGGGCATGATTTTGAACTTGTGGGCATGAACTTTTATTCATCAACTTGTTTGTGTCAAATTTCACATGTTCATTTTTTTCCAAAATATCATATATGCAAAATGCCCAGCGAGTCGCGCGTGCTGTATTTTTGCGCTCTGCTAGAGCGGCGCGCGCGCTGCATTATAGCGCGGCTGCTGGAGCCAGCGCAGGCGGGCGCGCAAAACCAGCCACAGCGCACGCGGTAAACAGGTTTTTTACGCGCGGCGCTTAGCGCGGCTGTTAGAGATGCTCTAACAATGAACTATTTCAAGACCATAAAAAAGAATTTAAGCATCAAGAGAGGAGGATGGGTTAAACCGACGAAGGGCTGGGTGAAACTAAATGTTGATGCAACATTCCAGTCTGAAGAACTCCAAGGAGCGGTTGGGGCTATTCTCTGAGACGATAAGGGAGGATACATCGCAACATCGAATGGTAAACTGGATCATGTGTCAGACGCACCTACTGCAGAAGCTTATGCATTGCACCATGGACTTTTACTAGCACAACAACTTGGGATTAGTAACTTCGTTGTGGAATCTGATTGCATGAAGGTGATAGACACAATGGATGTTGGAGGGTACACATCATCTGGAGCGGCTGCAATTTATGCTAATTGTAATATTTTATCTTTTGGTTATACTTCATCATCTGGAGCGGCTGCAATGGATGTTGTCTCTCACGAATTAGCTAGGCTAGCGTCCTTGACTCCACCTTCTATATGGATAAAGGAACCACCGGCATCAATTGTTAGGTGGCTGGAGGATGATGTAACAATATTTTGATTTAATAAAGATTGTGGAGTTTCAAAAAAGAAGAATGCATCCCAGCATCTACGTTGAAAGAGACAAGGCTGGAGTATATGCATGAGGCGATATCCATGGTGGGCCTTTGATGACGTCGACTGGTCGACCCGAGAGGAAGAGATGACGAGAGATTCGGAGGGCAGTCCATTTAATTGCACCTTTGAAGTAGACTAGCTGTTGATGGTGATTCAATATGGTCTCTGGGGTAGAATAGAAACAAGAGTACTTCACCGGCGCCAAATGTCTACACCCAAACCCAAACCCCTCACCTCACAATTCCACTATATAATAAGCCAAGCTAGCTCTGTCTAGCTCACTTGTACAAGAACGCTTCACCGGCTATAGCGTAAACAAACGCAAAAGAAATGGAGGCGGTGTCATGGTGGTGGGTTAGAGGCTTCCTCGGCAAGTACCCGGAGATCATGGCGTCGTTCGCCTGCTTCCTGTTCCTGCTGTTCTTCAGGTATCGCCGGCGGGACGGGCTGCCGACGAACTGGCCGCTGGTCGGCTCGGTGCCGGCGATCACCGTCAACGCCGGGCGCGTGCACGAATGGCTCACGGAGTTCCTGCGCGTGGCGCCGGGGATGTCGCACGTCGCCAGGGGCCCGTGGGGCTCGCCCGTGGACATCCTTATCACGGCCAACCCGGCGGACGTGGCGCATGTCTTCACGACCAACTTCGGCAACTACCCCAAGGGCGAGGAGTTCGCGGCCCTGTTCGACGTGCTCGGCAACGGCATCTTCAACGCCGACGGGGACTCGTGGGCGTTCCAGCGGCGCAAGGCGCACGCGGTGCTCTCGGACGCGAGGTTCCGCGCCGCCGTCGCCGTGAGCACCGCGCGCAAGCTCGACGAGGGGCTCGTGCCGCTTCTCGACGGCGTCGCTGCCGGCGGTACGGTCGTCGACCTGCAGGACGTGTTCATGCGCCTGACGTTCGACCTCACGGCGATGTTCATATTCGGTACGGACCCCGGCTGCCTGGCCGCCGACTTCCCGCAAGTGCCATTCGCCGCGGCCATGGATGAGGCCGAGGCGGTGCTGTTCTACAGGCACGTGACGCCCATTGCCTGGCTGAGGCTCCAGACCTACCTAAACATCGGCCATCACAAGAAGATGACCAGGGCTCAGCAGGTGCTGGATGCGTCTATCGCCGAGTACGTCTCGCTACGGCGAGAGCGCGCGGCCAGTGCCGCCGACACCAACGCCGACGGAAGCGACGCCGCTGATCTTCTCACGTTGTACATGGCATGCCAAGACGAGATAGGCAAGGGCGGAAGCGAGTTCGATCGGTTCTTGCGCGACACGACGCTGAACCTCATGGTCGCCGGCCGCGACACGACGAGCTCCGCCCTGACATGGTTCTTCTGGCTGCTCACCAACCACCCCGACGTGGAGGCCAAGATCCTCGCCGAGCTCCGCGAGAACCTGTCGTCTGGCGGCCACCCCAGCGCCGCCGATCTGAAGCGGCTGGTGTACCTGCACGCGGCGCTGTCGGAGTCGCTCCGGCTGTACCCGCCGGTGCCGTTCGAGCACAAGGCGGGAGCGCAGCCAGACACGCTGCCGAGCGGGCCGGCCGTGCGGCCGTCGAGGAGGGTGATCGTGTCGTTCTACTCGATGGGACGCATGGAGTCGGTGTGGGGCAAGGACTGCCTGGAGTTCCGGCCGGAGCGGTGGCTGACGGAGGCGGGGCGGCTCCGGCACGAGCCGTCGTATAAGTTCGTGGCGTTCAACGTGGGGCCCCGGACGTGCCTGGGCAAGGACCTGGCGTTCACGCAGATGAAGGGCGTGGTCGCCGCCGTCCTGCCGCGGTTCCGGGTGGAGGTCGCCGCCGGTGCCGTGGTGAGGCCCAAGCTGTCCATCATACTCCACATGAAGGACGGGCTCAAGGTGAGGGTTTACAAGAGGCAAGACGATGCCTGCTAGGGCTATACATACGCACTTACGTCGATGCTCGCAAGTCCTGTGTCCATGTGCATTGCATGGCAATCCATATACGTGTAATCTCTCTGTCCCACAATATAAGATGTTTTTGCAAGCCATTTTGGCTTGTAAAAACGTCTTATATCGTGGGACGGGGATATTATTGTGTGTAAACGTGTGAGGTTATTGTTTGTGTGTGTATCAATATGTACTGTATACAAAGGAATAAGTAAATAAATGTGTATACCAACGGAACATATGGAAATAAGAAGGAAACGGAAAATTACGAAAAATGGTTGGAACAGAATGGCGTACGTGGAATAATGATCCAGCATGCATGCAGTCTGATCTGGTGCCCAGATTGATCAACTGGGATATGAATGCATGCATGAGCAGTGCAACTTTTTTTTTTGAGGGTGCATGAGCAGTGCAACTGAAAGCTAGACTTGTAGCACTACTGTAGTACCTCCTAATGTGGTGGAACGTCTGCCTGCGTGTGCTTCCCAACGGCCCTGTACTCCGCAATGTCTTTTTGCGTGGTTCCCACAGGTGCTGGCAACCGTCTCACCACTGAGAGCATCTCCAACAGCTGCGGAACCCGCGACGCGTTAAAAAATACTTTGCAGCGTGTCTATCGTCTGAAAAAAAGCAGCGAGCAGCGCTGGCTCCAGCAGACGCACTAAAATTTAACATGCGCGTAGCTCTAATAGACGCGCTAAAATGCAGCGTGCGCTATCGCACGAAACATTGCATACATATTTTTTTAATAAAAATGATACATATTTCATAGATAATAAAAATGATACATAGATATTTTACATAGTTCATAGCATAGATCGATAACATAGATAGATAAAACTACAGTGCAACTACATACTACGGCGCAACTAGATGAACTATGGTGCAACTACATCCTACTCTGAGTCGTCCTCGTCCTTATCCGGATTGGTGTTGTCCGAGGTATCGATCCACATGTCCTCCCAACGAGGATCATTATCCACAAAGATCGACACCCCACCTGCCTCAACGATATCGCACTGTGATATCGCCAGGGCCTTCCGCCGACACCTCTCCAACCGCTCCGCGCGGCGCTCTGCCGTCCTTTTCGCCCAGAAGGCGTGCTCTGCCGCGACGTCCTTCGGGTGGCGCCGGCGCCACTCCGCCATGGCTCGCTCATCCTCCTCGGTGACGAGGAGGCGGCGCTGCCGCCGACGGTGCTCCGCACGGTCCTGGTCCGTGATAAGACGAGGCGGAGGGGCGACGTTCTGCGCCTGCTCGCGCGTGAAGACGTCGTGGAAGTTCATCTGAGCCGGCGGCCTCTCTAGGCACCACGCTGCCGCGTCGTATGCACAGACAGCCTCGTGCGCGGTCCCGAACGTGCCGAGGCCGAGCCGGACGTCACCGGACCGGACCTCGGTGTAGTAGGTGCCGCCGGGGCGCTCGCGGACGCCGCGGTAGCCAGATGATCCACGACGGCGCGGCGGCATGGTGGCGCAGTGGTGGCAGGGGCGACGAAGCGGCGAGCAAGCGGCGACAGAGTAGCGAAGAGAGCACGTGTGGTAGTGTGGAGGCCGCGTGGCGAGCGCGGCAATTTATAGGCGCGCTCGAAGCGGTGCGTCAAATCTAGCGTGCGCTGCCGCCTTTTCTCGCGCGCTTTTCCCGCCGCCGGTTGAGTGCGCCAAAACGTCCCGCGTGCGCTAAAGTGAAAGTTTACTACGCGCGTCTTTTGGCGCCGTTGTTGGAGATGCTCTGAAGTGAAGAGTTGTTTTACCTCACATGCATGGATGTAACATTTCACTCTCTCTCTTTCTTCACACACGTATGCATCTGTGTCTCTTCTCTCTCCGATGCAAACAAATTCATGGATTTTTTTTTCACCTTGACGAATTTAAAATATTTATATCTTTTAAGACATAAATTTGAAGAAGTTTAAATTTAACGTTTCACATTTCGTATGTGAAACAAATCTATTTGACTTGAAAAACGTGTTTTTTGTGAAACAAGACAGTGGAACTGAAATATTGGTTTTGAAAGTAAAAAAAATGAAACTGAAATGTCAACTTGTGAAACCGATTATTTAAAAATGTGTAATAGTTTAATTTGAAAAGAGTGAAATATGTTATTTAAAAAATGAACAACTGAAATAGATGTGCTTTTTGTGAAACAAGCCAGTGAAAAGAAACATATAGCTTCTGAATTATGAAGTAGCAACCACAGAAAGTGAATTATAATGGATCATTTGTGAAACTGATTATTCTAAAATGTGAAACAATTTATTTCAAAATAGTGAAATAGTTTATGTGAGAAATGTGCGGTTGAAATATATTTTTTTGTGAAACAAGCCAATGTAAAGTGAAATGTAGGTTCTGAATTGTGAACTAGTAACCACACAAAGTAAAATTATAATATATCATTGTGAAACATATTATTTGAAAATCAGAAACAATTTATTACAAAAGAGTGAAATGGGTTATTTGAGAAATGTGCAATTGAAATAGGTGTTATTTTTTCAAAAGAAGCGAGTCAAAAGTGAAATGTTGGTTCTGAATTGTGAAATAGTAAGCACAGAAAGTGAATTACATTGCTCACATTTTTAAATAATCAGTTTTACAATCGTATATTACAATTTAAATTTATGTAGTTATTATTTCACAATTCTAAAATATGTTATTGGCTTGTTTCACATTTTCTGAAGTGAAATGTGTTAGTCCACATACCAAATGTGAAATGTTGAAATTCAAATGTGTTTGAAATGTATCCAAGATTGGTCTAGTTTTAAATGTCTTAGCGTCAAGAATTTAAATATATAAATTATTTCAAATAGGAACTTAGTGTTCAAAAGATATGAGTGTTTTAATTTGCTAAGAGCAACTCCCGACCCATTTCGTCCGCGGCCGTCCGTTTGGGTCGGCGTGTACAGAAAAGGCGGCCCAACGCGCCGACCCAAACGGACGCGCGTCCGTTTTTCATCCGCGGGCAACCCATTCCCGGCCCCTTTTTTAGCCTGATTTGCGTCGGCGCGGACACGCGACGGACGCGCGCTCGCCTACTCCTGTCCCCGGGCCCGCTGGTCTGTGGCACATTGGCCTCCCCTCCCCCCGGCCAACAAGCAACCATCGCCCCCGCCTCCTCCGTCACCGACGCTGCCGCCCATTTTTGCCGGCGACTCTTCGAGCTGCCGCCGCCTCCACATCCGCCCAGCAACGCCGCCCCTGCCCCAGTCGCCGGCCGGCGTCGTTTTGCCGCCGGGGAGCAAACTGGTTCCCGCCGCCGCTTCCCCCACCGCCCAGCCACCCACGACCAAGAAGACGCCTCGCCGCCCCCGCCACATACGACCGGCACGTTCGTCCGACGTCGTCACACTCGTCGGACTCCGGCAAGGCAGCTAGCTGGTCTGTGGGCGCTGCGTCTCCCCTCGTCGGCCGTCTCCTTCTTCGACGCCCGCAAGCTGTTCGACAGTTTGCCAAGGTACAAAAATGGACTCCGCCGACGAGTTCTTTTTCCACAATTTCATTTGCGACTCCGACGATTCGTCGTCCGACGACGAGGAGGAGATATTGGCTGTCGTGTTGGTCCATCACCACCTCAACAACCAGCGGCCGTTGTTCCGTGGCTCCATTTCAGGCCACCTTCCGGCGTTGAATCGTAACTGGGAGAGCGGGCATTTCCTTCTCTTGAAGGATTACTTTGATACAACAAACCCGTTGTTCAAACATCACAAATTCCGCCGCCGGTTCCGTGTGAGTAGGCATGTTTTCAACCGTACTAGAGAGGGAGTGGTCGGCTATGATGACTACTTCGAGTGCAAAGAGGATGTCGTTGGCAAGATTGGTTTCTCCTCTTATCAGAAATGCACTGTCGCCATCCGATTGCTTGCATACGGAGTGCCCGATGATCTCATTGACGAGTACGTCTGTATGAGCGAGTCTACATGCCTAGAGTCTCTGTATAAGTTCTGTAAGGTTGTGATTGCTGTGTTTGGCCCTGAGTACTTGAGAGAGCCGACAGCTGAAGATACAGCCCGTTTGTTGGCAATGAATGCTAGCGGGGGCTTCCCGGGGATGCTTGGCAGTATAGACTGCATGCACTGGGAGTGGAAGAACTGCCCTTCTGCTTGGCAAGGGCAGTATAAGGGATATGTCAGGGCTTGCACTGTCATACTAGAGGCCGTGGCGTCTCAAGATCTCTGGATCTGGCACTCTTTTTTTGGCATGGATGGATCACACAACGATATCAACGTGCTTCAGTGCTTGTCGGTGTTTGCTAGGCTTGCCGAAGGCAACAGCCCACCGGTGAACTTTACTGTCAACGGCCACAACTACGACAAAGGGTATTATTTGGGTGACGTATCTATCCTCAGTGGACCATTATTATAAAGACAATACCCAACCCTGTCGGAGAGAAAAGGAAAAGATTTGCCCAAGAGCAAAAGAGTGCTAGAAAGGATGGCGAGCGTGCCTTTGGTGTTTTGCAATCTCGATGGGGCATCGTTCGGTATCCTGCTAATAATTGAAGCACGCAGAAACTATGGGAGGTGATGACTGCTTGTGTGATCATGCACAATATGATCGTAGAAGACGAGCGCCCGGAACGTCTGTACGATCAAGGCTTTCAGTTTCGGGGTGAGAATGTTGTGCCTGAGCATGGAGTAGCGGCAACATTTGAGCAGTTCACTCAGTTTCTTGAAGACATGCGTGATTGGGAAACTCACGTGCAACTGCAAAATGATTTGGTTGAGCATATGTGGACTCATGTTGGCAACCAATAGATGTATCTTCTTTTATTCGTTTGCAAAACTATGTGAAACATTTTTATTTTGGGTGTCTAGGGCATATCTAGATGTGCCCTAGTTATTGCACATCTAAGTGAGTGAATCAAGCATAAAGAGAAAAAAATAAAAGAGAAAGAAAATATTCACACGAATCTTAATGTAAGATCAATGACATATGACTTAGATATACAATATTTATGGCACATCTAGATGTGCTTTAACAAAACTATTTTATTTTTATTTAACCTGTAAAACTATACTCTTATTTGGGCGGCTAAACTATTTTACTTGTTAAATTTTCATTTCACGATATGTTAAATGTAATGTAAAATTGGCCGGCCAGCCGGCCAGGCTTGCACATATGGGTCGGTGCGTTGGGTGCGTTGCCGATCCATATAAAAAACAGGACGGACATCGGACGGGCGGCTGATCCAAACGGACAAAAAACGGACGAAATCATCGTCTGTTTATATTGGCCCGTTGGAGTTGCTCCGATGAGATAAAGTCTATGGATTTGTTTGAAGGGAGAGAGAAGTGACTAATGATGCGCCTCCTTGTCTGACAAAAGTACTACTCTGGTGGTGGATCAGCTACTGACAAAAGTACTACTCTGGTGGTGGATCAGCTACTGAAATACCAATATTTCATAAACAGTGAAAACCTTTTATATAGTACAAAACAAGAGTCAATACGAGGTGTCACTGTCACAGCGGGGTTGCCGGTACCTACCGGAACTGCGCAATTCCGTTTCGCCCTGCACTCCGATTGAGGAGGAGGCGTCCGAGGTGGGTACCAAATGCCATCGGGACCGAGCCACGCGCGGGACGTACGTAGTTATGTGCAAAGAGAGAGAGAGAAGCCAAACAGCACTAAGACTCACATGAGCCATGCATCTCTCCTGTGAGTAGATGTCCAAGGGATGTCGACGGCTAGAGAATGCTTTTGCACCCTGGTGCACCTGGTGCACTTCGACCTATATTGGCTCACTTAGAAATTTTGGAAAGAAAACATCTAACAAGCATAGCATGGATATGTGAGAGGATTTTTGGCACGCATGTGCGGAGTCACCGAGCCCCTCGCGCGTGCTTTTTATTTTGGCATTTGATTTTCAATTTTCCATATTTTTCTGTTTTGATCAAACTTTATGAAGTTTGACTTTAGATAAATCTTATATGCGAACTAAAAAGGACAACATGAAATACTATACTACCGTACTACACATACAACATAAATAGAATAGATACCAAGCGGGTACTGCTAGTATTTCTATTCTCCATTTATTACACACTAATCCATCACGTAGACGCATAATATGCATGCATGCATGCATGAATATGCAGGAAAAAGAATAATTGACGATAATACGAAGGGCCGACGCCACATCAACCGTGATACCCTAACCCCTAATGCATGTATCTACAGGATGACACCAATGCATCCCCGCAATGTCGAAGAGATCATGCATTGGAGGAGGGAAGAACCGGAGAGCATGAAAATAATAATTGACTAATGCGAAGGTTCTCACCTCGGATGGGGTGGAGTGGAGGAAAATGTCTTCTTTTTTTTTATTTCCGGACCGTGTCTATATATCATATATTACTGGTTTACTAGGAAAAGGCGAAGCACACCGTTCATCAAGCCTAACACTCGTAACCACATGGCATACACTATTAAGAGATTGTTTGGATGAAGAGTTTGCAGAGAACCAGCTCTCTAAAAACGTGATTTCTGTTACAACCACCTAAAAACTTGTTTGGGATATCTAACTAATCCGTGGATAAGTAATACTGAGTTTTATAAAATCTCAAAAAGCCAGTTTATAGTCGTTTTTCTACAAACGCGTTCTCTACCGCCGCGTTGACTAGTATCCCGCACGGTCTATTTGGCTATTTGGATGCGTCGGCGGGTTCAGCTTCATCGTCTACGTATTCATTAATTCTTTGCCGTCTGCGTCCAAATGTCATCCTTGCTGGTAGCTCCGGCGATCGTCGCCGCCGCCGTCCAACACCGGCACCGTAACACCGGCGGTGTCGAACTCCGCGATGTTCGTCCTCTGCCGAGACAACGTCGGCCGGCAACGGCTTGTCCGGCTCGCCATGTTATCTCCGCCATTCTCAGCTCGGGCGCGGCCGGCAGCACCGTTGACAGCGTCCTGCTTCATAACGGCGTGCACCCGCCCATGGACAGGCATCGCTGCCACTGCTACGTCGACCTGCCGCGTGCACATCATAAGCTAGCTAGCAGGAGAGCCATACATGTGTGCCATGCAGCATGCAAGGAAGAGGACGAGAGAAACATGCATAGGAAGGCTGTGAGCGAAGAGCCATGGCCTCTGGGATGAGCGGACGGCAACTGCGTGATCGTGTTTTGCCCTTTTTCCACCCAAACAAGGAATTGTATAGACTCGTCGTAACAGAAAAACTAACAAAAATTGGTTTTCCTAAAAATCCTCTAAAAACCAGTTTTCCAAAATCCCACGTCTAATTCTCTGTATCCAAACAACCACTAAGCGGGGCTCGGACAAAGAGAAGACCTCATATTGATATGTCCCAAAAGGCGTTAATTCTTGCACCCGCCTCTTAGTGAATTTCATGTTGGTGACTTCTTCATTTTTGTGCCTTCCCAATAGCATATAAAAATACTATAGTACTATGCCACGTCATCAACCGAGATCGGCTCCTCCTCCGTTGGCTGGTACTCCTCCTCCTAGACCGCCGAGAGCACCATGGGTCGTCCTCATCCTCGCTCGTCTTCAAAGAACTTGAAAGTTGGCCTGCTGTAGTGCAAGTCATGTGTCAGACGTCCGCGGTGAGGACCCCTCAGCGCAACGCTTCGGCAGAAGCATCATCTTCTAGGTGATTTTTTCCTAGACCATGGCGACGGCGGACAACGGGGAGATCGGCTACGAGTAGCGGTGGTAACGAAAGTGTGGGAAAGAGAAAAAATGGGACGCTTACGATTTGGAGCGGGGGGGAGGAGGGACCGGCTTTAAAGTCGGAGTAGGTTCCTTGGACAAAGCAGCAGCCAGCGGGGTATGAATGTGTAGGTGGGGAGCCAATGATCCTCCATGAATGTGGAGAGTAGTGCGAAACCTTAAGCGCCGGGAAGGATTTGGGGTGGAACCGGGGCGTCAGAATCCGACATGGTGGATGTCTGGGCTCCCCTAGACCATCCCCGGTTTGAGGTCGGACTGGGGTAGGTCGAATGTTCGAACTGGTCCAACCCAAATGAACGGCCGTGTTGGAGGCCTAAAAGTGTCCGAACATATAGAAAAAGGAATGGTTGCAGATGCCCTTAGTAGCACAACTCTGATCTTCATTTCTAAAGATTCGTCAATGTTAATAACCATTCAATCTTAACATCTAGAGTCATACATATACAAAAAGGATAAAAGGTCTTGGTCGGATGGTTGTAAAACCGATTATTTAGTATTGCGATCAATACTCGTAATCTTATTTGTCCCACCTGCTTTATATTCTAGCATTTGTTGAGCTCACATTTTTTTCTATTTTATGGCTATTACTACTTTTCGCATCACATTATAAAATAATCACAACATACTCCAATACAGCAACCGCAAAATGGGCCATAGAAAGAGTTATTTCTAATTTGAATACTATTATTTTTGTACCAACTTGCACATAATCAACAATTAGCATAGTTCTGCACACATTTTATAACAACTCTCTGAACAGTACTGATGGATTCTCATCTATAAGAGTCGCTTCTCCAAACCACTCTATCTTCTGTACAGTAACCAACGGTATCAACCAAATTAAGCAGTTCACACATTGGTGGCAGCTCAATCTATACACACGTACAGTACCAGTGGTTGCTATATGTCTGTCTTTCTTCAATATATTTGATCAAATCAAAGGCACCAGACGCTAGCTGAGGCCATTTTGAATTATTATCTTCTGCAATGTGTCTACGTGCTACCCGCAAAAAAAAAAGCAATGTGTCTACGTGCGCATGCAACTGCTCGCACAATCCCATTCAGATAGCTTACGTAAAGCTAGCTAGGCGACTGCGATTTGCGAAGGAGAGTTTGCGAAGGGTGCAATCGTAAGCTACATAAATACGAAAACAGCCTGCATATGATTTGATTGATCAGACGTAGATGGCTCATTCATAAAATGTGAATATATATGTGATTCAGGCGAGTACACGACGCTGGGACTTTGGGAGGGCTTGGCCACCGAGCGAACTGGTTTTATGCATGAGAGGGCACGTCCTCCACGCATGGGCATAATAACGCACTTCTAAAAAATCTCATTTTAAAGACGTTTTAAAATGTCAAAAAAAATCAAAAGAAAATTTCACGCATACATCTTCGTAATATGTGGGCGTTGCACAAAGTTGTGAGAAAAATCTCCTTTTGTTTTGCTCCACAAAGAAGATAAATTTCAGTGCTTCTAAATAGCGTTTTACGACACAATTTTTTGTGTCTTTTTTGCACAGGCCAAATAAAAAGTTGTTTTTTCACGAAACTTTTTGCGTGCACAAGAATGTGAAGATGTATGTTTGAGACTTTTTTCACAGTTTTTTGGCATTTAGAAATAAGTTTTTGAAAATGGGCTCATATGCCTATGTGTCCATTCATGCCCTTCTCTTTTATGCATGTTGTATACATGCACTATGCTTTCTAGACTTTGTCATATCAATGGCATCGTCAGCGTCCCCTGTTGCTTCTTAGAGTAGTGGCAACTTTTGTTCCTCCGAACCTACGTGCTCTGTCCGGGCTGAGAGCCTTGTAATAAACTAGACCTTTACCTGTTTTTATTTCTCGTTTTCTATGGATGATATGTGTTCTGCCTATGTAAGGGCTTTGTTAATTTAAAATTGGACGCCTCCGACGTCTTTGTTCTAAAGAAAAGTGAGCCAATTTAAAGTGTATCCCTGTGCACCAGGGCACCACTCGCATTCTCTAGCCGCCGACGTCCCTTGGAGGTCTCAGCCTCTCAGGCATCTCCAATGTGGAGCATCAAGTATACACTTTTAAATGTTCATGAAGATGTTCAAACATGTCTAGAAACATTCAGACGGATGTCGGTCATCCAACATTATCCCCTAAAAATCTAGGCGAAACCCGGACCATGCAAGCCATGCAACATTGGTAGATATGTTTTGTTTTCTTAAAATGCACACCACATCTAAACAATACTTCTAAATCCTAACCCTCATCGTCGAAGATCGGGACGATAACCTCAACGCTCATTGGTGGCGGGCTGAATCCATGGCATCCCGACATATCCGGAGGCTACAGATGAGCGGTGGCCTCATAGTCCCCATCGCCAGTTGTGTCATCCACAAAGACTATAGCTCGCCGCATGTCCTCGATGTAGATCCAACGCTCGTGCTCGATTGTGTGGGCACTCTACACGGACGCGTAGACCGCCCGGTTCTCGACGATGAGGTCCAGATCTGTGAGGAGCGCCACCACAGCTAAGGCATCCGTGTGCTCCGCCTCGAATTGTGCCTCGCCATGTAGTGCTCCGCCATGGAGAAGGGGGCATCTTCCCCTTCAGCCACGACATCAGCCACCTTGCCTCTGTCGGCCACGTCGTCAACTGAGATCAACTCCTCCTTCATTGGCTGCCGCTCCTCCTCCTCCTCCTCCTGGACCGCCAAGAGCACCTTGGGGTCATCCTTCTCCTCCTACCGCTCGTCTTAAGAGAACTTGAAAGTTGGCCTCCTGAAATGCAGGTTATGTGTCAGACATCCGCGGTGAGGACCCCTCGGCGTGATGCTTCGACCGGACCATCATGTTGTAGGTGATTTGCTTCCAGACCATGCGACGGCGGACAACGGGGAGATCGACTATGAGTAGCGGTGGTTACAAAAGTGTGGGAAAAAAATGGGATGTGTATGATTGGGGGTGGGGCAGCCGGCTTTAAAGCAGGAGTAGGTTCCTCAGACAGAGCAGCAGCAGGCGGGGCATGAATGCGGATAGATGGGGAGCCAATGAGCCCCAGATTTTCTATTAATATAACTAATAATTCAATAATTACAAACATAATGAAGGGCTAGCAAAAATTTCAAAACTAGTAAGGACAACAGCGTCCCAACACAGACAACTGACGCAAATAGCGTCCCAGCCTGGGCGCTATTTTTGCTAGCATCCACTAGGTGGTTAGGTCTAGCCCCGACTCCCTGAACCAAATAGTGATGGTTGATGCCGCATCCGTCTCGTCCCCGTCGCCCACCTTCATCTCCCCGCCTAGCATGCCGGCCCTGGCCTCCGGCTCATCCCGGCCACCCACCTTCCCACAGACTGCCTTGGCCTTCGCGTCATCGCCCACATCCTCATGACCACCCCGACCTCCGTTGCATCCCCGACGCCCACATCCTCACGGCCAAAGGGGTTGCAGTAGAGGACGCCACTGCGGCAGCATCAACAAGTCAGACGGAGGGGGTCATCCCTCTCTCTTCTCTCCACTGCTTCTCTATACGTCGTCCCAACCATTGATAGCAGTGTGCATTGTCACAGGGTGCTACACTATAATTTTTCCCTAGCTGATGTACATAGAGGATCAAATGGGATACCAACACGGTGACACCGTACATTCAAGCAAATGTTAGACTACATCAATACACACTACAATTAGTCTAGTTAACCACTAAGTATAACAGTAGACATGCGGATTTAAAGGATACTCACATTTTTCCAAGTTTTGGATATTTTGTGCTGGTTGTGAGGCATCCATAACAAATCACTAAAACATCCATCTATATCCATTTCAAGACCCTGTTACAACATAAAAGGAATGAGTAAGATGTTGAAGTGAAATATCAAAGCAGTCATTTCAATTTATTCTTCACATTACTACACTCATAAATAAAGCTCAAACAATTCAATGTTTTCAGCTATGCCTAGGTAGTCAGTGAAATCAGTAAAGCTACAACAATATAGCATATGAATCAATTATGCTCAACTACTCCAGTACTAGGTTATTTCATAACAGTTCTAAAATTTATATTAGTTTGGTTCGATGAACAATACCTTTTATGAAAGCTATCGAACTAATTTATATCATTTCATAGATGTTACTGTCATATGAATCTATTAACCAGAATATGAGACAAATAGTAAATCATTAATAAGGAGTAATTTGAAAGCATCTACTCCCTGTACTATTTCTGAAAGCATATACACTGAAATCATCAATTGGAGACTAGCAGAATGCGTGGAATTGGGGACTAACAGAATGCGTGGCCGGAGTACCTTCTATGAGGAAAATGTTGGGGAATGCAGTATTTTAAAAAAATTTCTACGATCACGCAATATCTATCTAGGAGATGCATAGCAACGAGAGGGGAGAGTGTGTCTACGTACCCTCGTAGACCGGAAGCGAAATCGTTTAGTAACGCGGTTGATGTAGTCGAACATCTTCGCGATCCAACCGATCAAGTACCAAACACACGGAGGTGATTTGCACACGTTCAGCTCGGTGACGTCCCTCGTACTCTTGATCCAGTTGAGGCCGAGGGTGAGTTGCGTCAGCACGACGGCGTGTTGACGGTGATGATGAAGTTATCGACGCATGGCTTCTCCTAACCACTACGACAGTATGCCCGAGATGAAAAACTATGAAGGGGGGCACTGCACACGGTTAAAGATCAACTTGTGTGTCTATGGGGTGCCCCCCTCCCCCGTATGTAAAGGAGGGGAGGAGGAGGCTGGCCAGCCACAAGGGGCGTGTAACGTCCTCGATGCGGCTATATCTCCCACGTGTCGAAGCACGACTTAGAGGCATAGCCGTATTGAAGGCAATGTCGCAAGTGAGGTAATCTTCACACAACCCATGTAATACATAAGGGAAAGAGATACATAGTTGGCTTACAATCGCCACTTCACACAATTACATGAATAAAGCATTACATCATCCAGATACAAACAAGGTTCGACTACGGAACCCAAAATAAAAGAAGACTACCCCAAATGCTACACAGATCCCCGATCGACCCCAACTGGGCTCCACTACTGATCAACTAGAACGAAACAACACAAAGGACAAGATCTTCATCGAGCTCCTCCTTGAGCTTGGTTGCGTCATCTGCACGGTATCATCGGCACCTGCAAACTGGTTTTGGAAGTATCTGTGAGTCACGGGGACTCAGCAATCTCACACCCTCGCGATCAAGACTATTTAAGCTTATAGGTGAGGTAAAGATATGATGTGGAGCTGCAGCAAGCGACTAGCATATATGGTGGCTAACATACGCAAATGAGAGCGAGAAGAGAAGGCAAAGCACGGTCGAACAACTATGATCAAGAAGTGATCCTAGAACAACCTACGTCAAACATAACTCCAACACCGTGTTCACTTCCCGGACTCCGCCGAGAAGAGACCGTCACGGTTACACACGCGGTTGATGCATTTTAATTAAGATCAACTTCAGGTTTTCTACAACCGGACATTAACAAATTCCCATCTGCCCATAACCGCGGGCACGGCTTTCGAAAGTTCAAATCCCTGCAGGGGTGTCCCAACTTAGCCCATCACAAGCTCTCACGGTCAACGAAGGATATTCCTTCTCCCAAGACAATCCGATCAGACTCGGCATCCAGGTTACAAGACATCCTCGACAATGGTAAAACAAGTCCAGCAACACCGCCCGAATGTGCCGACAAATCCCGATAGGAGTTGCACATATCTCGTTCTCAGGGCACACTCAGATCGTCCAAACTTCCGGTAGGCCAGCCCAGAGTTGCCCCTGGTGGCCACCGGCGGCTGACAGTTTGGACCAACACTCAGAGGAGCACTGGCCCGTGGGGTTAAAATAATGATGACCCTTGAGTCTGCAGAACCCAAGGGAAATAAAAGGCTAGGTGGCAAATGGTAAAACCAAGGTTGGGCATTGCTGGAGGAGTTTTATTCAAGGCGAACTATCAAGGGGTTCCCATTATAACCCAACCGCGTAAGGAACGCAAAATCCGGGAACATAACACCGATATGACGGAAACTAGGGCGGCAAGAGTGGAACAAAACACCAGGCATAAGGCCGAGCCTTCCACCCTTACCAAGTATATAGATGCATTAGTTAAATAAGAGATATTGTGATATCCCAACAAGTAAACATGTTCCAACAAGGAACAACATCTCCATGTTCCAACAAGGAACAACATCTCCATGTTCCACTTCACCTGCAACTAACAATGCTATAAGAGGGGCTGAGCAAAGCGGTAACATAGCCAAACAACGGTTTGCTAGGACAAGGTGGGTTAGAGGCTTGGCTTAGCAATATGGGAGGCATGATAAGCAAGTGGTAGGTATCGTAGCATAGGCATAGCAAAAGAGCGAGCAACTAGCAAGTAAAGATAGAAGTGATTTCGAGGGTATGGTCATCTTGCCTGAAATCCCGCAAGGAAGAAGAACGAGTCCACGAAGAAGACAAACAGACGTAGTTGAACGGTTCCTCAGAAACGCGACGTTATCGGAACCAACCCGAAGAAGCAACACCGGAAAGAAGCAAACAACATAGTAAACAACCACCACATAATCATGGCATGATACACAATCAAGTATGAAGCATGTCCGGTTTAAAGAGGCATGGCATGGCAAAGTGCACAAGCAATTCTACAAATTAAGTGGAGCTCAATATGCAACGAGTTGCATATTGACGGAACACCACATGACTTATTTAGTTCGATCTCGTTTATGAAATTGATAATATTAAATGTTGTTTAGCATGGCAAGGGGTGAAGCAAAGTAAAACTACCTATCTAGGCAAGTTTAAATGAGGCCGGAACATTAAACAACAAATCCGGAAAATCCTCATATGCATTTATTAGGTTTGGTACTGTTCTGCCCTAAACACAATTTTAGAGTTGTTAAACATGCGAAGTAAGGTCATCATGTTAAACTAGGCATTTTTCCACCCCATTTACATATAAAGTTTATTAAATTTGGAGCTACGGTTATTTAGTTATGAATTAAATCATTTTAGCATGGCATAGGAGCAAATCTACACAAACAGCAATTTAAACATTTTAAACATGGGTGAAAGTGACATATTATGAAACTAGATGAAAAACTAAGCATATTTCATATATAAATTGTTTTAATCCGATGCACGGTTGAGAAGTTATTAAATGCATGAAGTAAGAGGGTTTTTCTGCAAAACTGTTTAACTGGATAAACGAACAAATTCGCAGACGCTGAAAAAACACACGCGGGCCGAAACTTAGGCGGCCCAACAGTGCAGGGGAGCTCGGGCTGGATCTGCTCTCACCATGGGCTCGGCCCGGTTCGGTGGGAAGAGGGAGGCCGACAGGGGGGGTGCGCAGCTGGGCCTCGTGCTAGGCCTGGGTGCGATCTGTCGCTGGCGCTCCAGACGAACAGGGAGGCGGCTCAACGCAGGGGCGCTCGGTCGTTCTCCTCGCTCGTACAGGAAGCAGAGGAAGGGGAACGGCGGCGAGGGAGAGACGGAGGCGCAGGGGATGGAGGGCGCGGGACGGCGGCCTCCGACGATGGGCGTGCTTAGAGCGCCGAAATCGGGCGCGGGCAACGCATCTTGAAGACGAGGGTGGCCATGGCGGGTCCCTCCGCAGGTCGACGGCGATGACGTGAGGGAAGGCCCTGGGCGATGAAGGTCGTTCCCAGCGGCGGCTTGGCGTGCTTCCTGTTGCAGCGGAACATAGAGAAAGAGAGACGCATGAGAGAGAGAAGAGAAAGAGGGGAACGGGCGTGGCGGTGCTCATCTTCGGTGGCGAGCTCCTGCGGGCGCCGGCGGCAGCGGTCGGCGACGGCTTGCAGGGGGCTTGGCAGGGCTGTGCTCGAGGTCGTCGGCGCTGCACGAAGATGGAGGAGCTCAGGTTCCTCCCGATCTGGACCTCAAGCGAGGTTGCGGGCGCTAAGACCTGACGAGGCCAGCGCGAGCGAAACAGGGGCGAACAGGGGCCCGGCGGCATGCTTCGGCGGGTGATGGCGCGAGACTCGGGGTGGATTCGCCGGGGACTGGCCGGAACGGAGCAGGTCAGAGGGGGTAGTCGCGGATCCGGCGAGAAGCGGCAGCGCTTTGAGCTCCTAAGGGCTGGGAGGCAGTGCACGGGCGCGAGGAAGAGCTTGGTGGTGTGGGAGGATTTGGATCGAGGCAAGGTGGAAGCTGCCGATTGGGGTGGTGCTGAAAACAAGGGAGAGTGGCCGCGGCCGAAAGGGAATGATGGGACAAGCCTCCTCGAATTTAGGGTTGGTCAAATATATATCTCAGGAAGATTAGGTTAGGGGCTATCTCGTCCCTCCGATCAAGATCGGACGGTCGGGAGAATAAACTAGGGAGTCCAAATGAGAAAACTGCGATGTTCTGTAGACGTTTGGGGATGATTCGGATCCAACGGTGACGACTCCCCGGGTCGGGTTCGGGACAACTTCCGGACGCGCACGAGGGGTTCAATGCACTGCGTAGAGAGGGTTTCGGGGCCTGGCGGTGATAGCGTACTATGCAGATGGACTAGAGAGGAAAGAGAGGGAAAACCCGGCAACAGTTTTCGGAGACCGAAAACGTCCGACGTTAGACCGGCTATACTGCCGCTATAGTTATCCGTTGGGGCATCAAACGATCCCCGAATGCGATGAAACTTGATAGGCGGTCTATCTACACTATAATAAGACCACACGTCAACTCTAATCCCATTCCGAGAAAATTTTCCGGCCACTTATAAAATAATATTTCGGACATGCCACGGGCGGGTGCAAGTGTGTCTGGGCTCAGAACGGACAACAGAGAGAACTCGGAGACCCGGACGGATGCAAGTTTTCGAAAACATGCAGATGCAAAGCGAATGATGACATGGCAAGATGCAACACGCAAGCGAATGACAAGGCAACAACATCGAATAACTAGAAGACACCTAGCACATCGGTCTCGGGGCGTTACAAGGCGCGCCAAGGGGGAGGGGGGAATACTACTCCTAGTAGGAGTAGGTTTCCCCCTTTCCTAGTCCAAGAAGGAGGAGAAGGGAAAGAGGAGAGAAGAGAAGGAAGGAGGGGGGCGCCCCCCTTCCCCTTATCCAATTTGGACTGGGCAAGGGGGGAGGGGCGCCATCTCTGGCCGGCCCTTTATCTTCTCCACTAAGGCCCATTGTGGCCCATTAATCCCCTGGGGGTTCCGGTAACCTCCCGGTACTCCGGAAAATACCCGATACACTTCGGAACCATTCCGGTGTCCGAAATAACCTTCCAATATATCAATCTTTATGTCTGGACCATTTCGAGACTCCTCGTCATGTCCGTGATCTCATCCGGGACTTCGAACAACCTTTGGTACATCAAATCACATAACTCATAATACATATCGTCATCGAACGTTAAGCGTGCGGACCCTACGGGTTCGAGAACTATGTAGACATGACCGAGACACATTTCCGGTCAATAACAAATAGCGGAACCTGGATGCTCATATTGGTTCCTACATATTCTACGAAGATCTTTATCGGTCAAACCGCATGATGACATACGTTGTTCCCTTTGTCATCGGTATGTTACTTGCCCGAGATTCGATCGTCGGTATCATCATACCTAGTTCAATCTCGTCACCGGCAAGTCTCTCATTCCGTAATGCATCATCCCATGACTAACTCATTAGTCACATTGCTTGCAAGGCTCATAGTGATGTGCATTATCGAGAGGGCCCAGAGATACCTCTTCGATACACGGAGTGACAAATGCTAATCTCGATCTATGTCAACTCAACAAACACCATTGGAGACACTTGTAGAGCATCTTTATAATCACCCAGTTATGTTGTGACATTTGATAGCACACAAGGTGTTCCTCCGGTATTCGGGAGTTGCATAATCTCATAGTCAGAGGAACATGTACAAGTCATGAGGAAAGCAATAGCAATAAAACTAAACGATCATTATGCTAAGCTAACGGATGGGTCTTGTCCATCACATCATTCTCTAATGATGTGACCCCGTTCATCAAATGGCAACACATGTCTATGGCTAAGAAACTTAACCATCTTTGATTAACGAGCTAGTCAAGTAGAGGCATACTAGGGACACTCTATTTTGTCTATGTATTCACACATGTACTAAGTTTTCGGTTAATACAATTCTAGCATGAATAATAAACATTTATCATGATATAAGGAAATATAAATAAGAACTTTATTATTGCCTCTAGGGCATATTTCCTTCAGAAAAACTACAGTGTACCACCCCGCGACAATCCACGCTGCTATCAATGGTTGGGACGATGTACAGAGAAGCAGTGGAGAGAAGAGAGAGGGACGACCACCTCCATCCAACTTGTTGATGCTGCCGTAACGGTGCCCTCTGCCCAACCCCTTTGGCCATGAGGATGTCGGGGGTAGCCGTGAGGATGTGCGCGCCGGGGATGCGCCGGAGGTCGGGAGGGTCGTGAGGATGTGGGCGATGACACGGAGGCCGAGGCGGTCCATGGAAGGTGGGTGGCCGGGATGAGCCGGAGGCCAGTGTCGGCGTGGTAGGCGGGAAGATGAAGGTGGGGGACGGGGATGAGATGGATGCGGCACCCGCCAGCACTATCTGGTTCAAGGAGTCGGGGCTAGACCTAACCACCTTGTAGATGCTAGTTTTGAAATTTTCGCTAGCCCTTTATTACTTTCTTAATTATTGAATTATTAGTTATTATTAATAAAAAGATTGGTCATTTTTGCATTTTTTTGAACATCAGTACAGACACAAACGCTTATATACATACGCATACACTCATCTCTATGAACGCACACGCACGTCCTACCCATATGAGCACCTCCAAAAGACTAAGCCGTCATATCATCTTGAATGTGCATCGCCGGAAATCCTGAAATAAATCCAGGAATAAATGCGAGCACCAGGATTTGACCCCTGGTGGGTTGGAGATACCACAGTCTCTCTAACCATCCAACCACATATTGGTTCGCGGCCATTTTCGCATTCAACATTTGTGTAATGTACGCTGTACAATTTTAGAATACAGATTGAGCTGTACCCCAGGCCCTCAGGCCCGGGCCCAGGCCCAGGGCGTGGAATGTTTTTCTTCTACCTACCTATAGGCTTTGTACTGGGCCGGGATGCAGCAGCCCAACACGGCCTAGGCCCCAGGCACAGAGGGCCCAGTCAACATGTCGACCTAGGCACGCACGGACCCACCGTCTCGCAGGCTTGCAGCAGTCTGGTTGCGCCGCCCTCTGCGACCTAGCTGCCTAGTTGTGGACGTCCGCCGTCCGTTCCCCTCCCGGCCTCCCTTGCCCGCCGGCGTTTCGCCTCGCGCCGGCCGCCGCGCTGCTCCGGCCGGGTGCCGCCGCGCCGGCCCTACCTTCTCCGGGCTCTCCCCCGCCCAGGGGGCCAGGACTGCCCCCGCCCCTGCCTCTGCCTACTACTACTTGCTTGCTAGGGCCAGTGCCAGCAGGCCAGGTTGCTGGGTAATTTTCTCACGCAATTTCAGTTTTAGCATGTGTATGATTAGATACGTGGAAAACTGCCACAACCAGTAACCACACTGGAAGAACCAGTTATGTCATTATGTGTCTATGTGTATCAGTGTATGCAGAAGAAAATTGAGTTGAAAATAAAACTGAAGATGAGAGATCTTTTTCGCCGGTTTTGTGTAGTTATGGGAGGCACAGCTAAAGCAACAGTTGATTTGGTACTTTTTTGTATCCAACGTACTATTATCTGTACTTTGACATTTTTTTACCTATTCCTAGGTCGTTAAGCTTCGAGTTAAAATTCATGATTTATTGGGCAATTAGGCTTTATTTCGTATGTTTTCGCATGGGGCATATTTTTTGAAATGTTATGTGATGTATTTCTTGGATGGGTTTGCTTTTGGCTCCGCCACTGCACAGTAGCGCGGACACTTCCTGATTTTTTCTCTGAAACCTAAACGCGAGAGGTCATAGCAGTTACTAATTTCTTTCCAGGAATGCTGTGCTCCGATCGTTCAATAGGTTGAAAATCCACTAGCTTATAGACTATGAAGCTGCGATCTGTAACCAAAAATACTTCAATAGGTTGAAAATTTAATTGCTTCAATCTTGATCTTCGTAGAGGACAGTGTGATATTTTTGCGTTACAAGGGTATCAGTTGAGATGTTTTTAGCTAAATGAGTAATGTTTAGATTTGTATTAGATTATTAGAAAAGTAGCAAGAAAATGTTTTCAGTAGACCTGAGATGCTCAGCTAGTTTGCTTGCTGAAACATTGACTCTTTAAATAAGACTTGCTGGTGCCTTGTGCCCAGCTGATGGGTTACAGGGTTAGTTGCCTCTTGTATATTAAGAAAAGTGTTCTATTTTACATAAAAAAAAGTGTTCTATTTTGTAAGTCATGCTTGCAGCAGTACTTTTTTATATTTCCCTAATTACACAATTTCAGGGCATGCCATTGCACTAGTATTTTGTAGAGTGAAAAGGATTTTGCTGTGATATCCAATTAGGCTATTAAATGACCAGGACATCAGAGAACAGAGCCACATATATACTCATATCACATTACCATTGTACTATTGTACCAAATACGTGTGCCTGAAGCAGGTTGAGGTTCTTTCATATCCTGATGCTTATCGATCTATTCCATTGTGATTGCCATATGTTAATTTTAGCTACTTTTGTTCCGTTGTTAACAGTTAACACTAACTATCGTATCTATTACTCCCTCTGACCTTAGTTCAGAACTGCGACACTTATTTTGGATCGGAGGGAGTATATGTTTTCTAGTTATTATTTTAAATACTCCCTCCTTCCATCTATATAGGGCCTAATGCGTTTTTTGAGGCTAACTTTGACCAAATGTTAGAGCAATAATATATAACATGCAACTTACACAAAGCACATCATCAAATTCGTACGTGAAAGGACCTTTCAATGATATAATTTTCACATTATGCATGTCATGTACTATTAATCTTGTCAATAGTCAAAGGCGGTCTTGAAAAACGCATTAGGCCCTATATAAATGGAAGGAGGGAGTAGGACATTCAGCTTGGGGTATTTTGAGATATGTTTTATTAGAGACAAGATCTGATACTTCACAACACATTTTGTTTGTGTGTTTTCAGCACTTTGTTGCTTCTATGATGCAACATGCTAGAAACCGGAACCTTTAAATTATGTGTGTTATTTTGCTTATGAATGTATGGTATGTAGATGATTGTATGGTAGGACTAGGGTTCCTACCGGCTCTACTGCGTAGGTTGTAGGGGCAAGGAGGAAGTGGGCGCGGCGAGGAGCGGGCGCGCCGGCGGCAGGGCGCCGTCGCGGCTAGGGTTGAGGGCGGCGGCGGCTAGGCTGCGACGGCTAGGGTTTTCGGCTCCTCTAGGAGCCGGGCAACAAAAGATAATAATAGTCTTTATTGCTTGCATCCAAAAGAGTCTTACAATCTATATTTATATCCTAGATAACTTGTAGAAGAATCAATCCTGAGATAACTTGCCTAATCTGAATAAAACTAAGATAACTTGCGGGCCTAAGCCTGCCTGTTGGGCCTGCGGCGGCCATAGACCTGGCCGGTCATAACATCTCTCCCCGCCTGCGCAAACAGCTCGTCCTCGAGCTGAAAGTCTGGATAGTGTTGACGGAAATCCTCACGCTGCTCCCAAGTCGCCTCCTCCTCCGGAAGGCCCGCCCACTGAATTAGGATGAACCAGACGCCACGACGGAGCTGAGCCTGCAACACCTTTGCTGGCTCTGGAAGAATGCGACCATCGGCGGTTGGAGGAAGCGTCGGAGGAGCCGCCGATGGCTCGCCACGGAAAGGTTTGAGTAGCCCCACATGGAACACGTCGTGGATGTGGGCGCGGGCTGGAAGCTGAAGACGATAGGCCACCTTCCCAATGCGCTCCACGACAGGGAAGGGCCCGGCGTAGCGAGGGCCAAGCTTGCGCTTTGCGCGCGGGTCCAGTGACTGCGTAGAGCGGTGGAGAAGACGCAGCCACACCCAGTCACCCACTGCGAACTCCGCCTCGCGATGATGATCGTCGTAGTAGTGCTTGGCCGTCTGCTGGGCCTGAAGGAGATGCTGACGGACCTCAGCCAGCATCTCATCACGGGTGCGGATAAGGTCACCCGCTACTGCTGTCCGAGCCGTCTCCGGGTCGACCGAAAGTATAGGCGGGGGTGGTCGACCATAGACCACCTCAAATGGCGTCGCGCGCAGGGCGGAGTGATAAGAAGTGTTGTAGCAGTACTCCGCCCAAGATAGCCAGTCCACCCAAGCGCGAGGTCGATCACCTGTCACACAACGCAAATACATGGCAATGACCTTGTTAACCACCTCAGACTGACCGTCCGTCTGAGGATGGAACGCCGTACTCAGGCGGAGCTGGACACCCGCCATCCTGAAGAGGTCGCGCCAGACATGGCCCGTGAAGACTGGGTCCCGATCACTGACTATCGACGTCGGGAACCCGTGTAGACGGACTATGTCGTCGAAGAAAGCCCGGGCCATGGATGCCGCTGTGTACGGATGGCCCAACGCGATGAAGTGGGCGTACTTAGAGAAGCGATCGACCACTTTAGGATGACTGACTTGCCCCCTACCTTGGGAAGGCCCTCGATGAAGTCCAAGGAGATATCCGCCCAAACCTGAGATGGCACCTCCAAGGGCTGAAGGAGCCCCGCCGGTCTCAGGGTCTCTGTCTTGTTGCGCTGGCAAGTCTGACAAGACCGAACCCAGTCGCGGACCAGGGCACGATCGCCAGGGATGTAGAAGTCGGCGCGAAGACGATGGAGGGTTTTCTGCACACCCCCATGGCCCGCCGAGTGAGCGAGCTGCAACACCTGGTGACGGAGATCATCATGCGCCGGAACAAAGATCCGGCGTCCATGCAGGAGCAGTCCGTTAGGGAAGCGCCAGGGCTCCTCCAAGTCGCCGACCGCGAGCTGTTGCTGAAGAAGTGCGGCGTCATCGGCCGTCGCAGTGGCGCGTCGAATGTCGGTGAAGAGACCGAACGATGGCCCGGAGCGGATGCACAGGGCCGTCCCGGCGGACGCGTCGGCGGTTGGCGCGAGGTCGGAATCGCGACGGGATAGCGCGTCGGCCACGGTGTTAAGATGGCCCGGCCGATACTCGACGGAGAAGTCGAAGCCGAAGAGCTTGCTGATCCACTGGTGCTGCGGTACGGTCGACAGCCGTTGATCCAGCAAGAACTTCAGGCTGTAGTGGTCCGTGCGAATGTGGAAGGTCCGCCCCCACAAGTATGGCCGCCAATGACGCACGGCCTGGACGAGGCCAATGAGCTCCCGCTCGTAAGCGGCCAACTTAAGATGGCGCGGAGCGAAAGGCCGGCTGAAGAAGGCGAGGGGCCCATCGCCCTGATGAAGTACGGCGCCGAACTCGGCGCCCGAGGCGTCACAGTCCACCACGAACGGACGGTCGAAGGCGTGAGTGCGTTGAGGGCGCGGTAGTCGATGCAGAAGCGCCATGTACCGTCGGACTTACGGACGAGAAGCACCGGCGCCGTGAAGGGTGACGTGGAGATCCGGATGATGCCTGCGGCGAGCATCAGGGCACACTGGCGCTCCAACTCATCCTTCTGCAGCTGGGGGTAGCGGTAGGGCCGTACCGCCACCGGAGTGGAGCTTGGTACGAGGTGAATATGATGGTCGTACACCCGGGCAGGCGGAAGACCCCGCGGAGCGTCGAAGAGGTCGCTGTGCTGCTCCAGAAGAGAATCCAGCAGGGGGTGCTCAGCCTCCGAGGACGCGGCAGCCAGCTGGAGATGTGGCACGGCAGCCGCGGCGCCCCCAATGCCCTCCCACCGGATGCGGCGGCCCTGCCGCCAGAATGTCATCATGAGTGCGTCGAAATCCCATAGGATGGGGCCGAGGGTCCGGAGAAAGTCCACCCCGAGGATGAAGTCGAAGCAACCGAGATCGATCCCTGCACAAGTGATGGAAAAGTGTTCGCCGCCGATGGAGATGGGAACGTCGCGGGCTAGCCCATGGCACCGGAGGCGATCACCGTTCGCCACTGTGATCCGCAGGCGCTCCCCGCCCGTCGTCGGGAGGGCTAGCCGACGCATGGTCGATTCGGGCAGAAAGTTGTGTGTGGAGCCCGTATCTAGCAGGGCCACCAGGCGCTCGCCATGGATGTCACCGGCAGCAGCATGGTCTGCTCGCCCCGGATGCCGGCCAGGGCGTGAAGGGAGACGACGCACGCCGTCGCTGCGGAATCCGCGGCCGCGTCCTCGGGCGCCGCAGGCGGATGTAACGGGTCGGGCGAGTCGTTCTCCTCGGTTTAGTCGACCGTCTCTAAATAAAAGAGGCGGGGGCAGACATGGGTCGGCGTATAGGGCTCATCGCAGTTGAAGCAGAGACCCTGACGGCGACGCTCCTGCTGCTCGGCCGGTGACAGCCGACGGAAGGGCCGTGTGGCAGCCGGGGATGTGGCCGTCGCGGATGGGAGAGGCCGACCCGGGGCTGAGGAAGTCGGTGCTGGCCGACTGGGCTGGCGGCCACTCCGTCCGAGTGGCGGCTGCAGTGCCTGGGCCCGCTGCTCGAAGGCCCGGGCGTAGTACATGGCCGTCTGGAGATCGGGGGGATCCCGGAGCTCGACGTCCACGCGGATATGGTCCGGCAGACCGCCCACAAAGAGCTCGGCGCGCTGGGTCGCGGAGACGCCCGGCGCGTGGCATGCCAGGGCCTGGAAGCGATCGGCGTAGTCTTGCACCGTAGATGTGAATGGTAAACGGCCGAGGGCCGCCAGTCGGCTCCCGCGGATAGGAGGCCCAAAACGGAGAAGACACAGCTCCCGGAAGCGCTCCCACAGTGGCATGCCGCCCTCGTCCTGCTCGAGGGCGTAGTACCAGGTCTGTGCTGCGCCTCGAAGATGATAGGACGCGAGCCAGGTACGATCTGAAGCGAGCGTCCGCTGCCCTCGAAAGAACTGTTCGCACTGGTTGAGCCAGTTGAGGGGGTCCTCCGTGCCCTCGTAGGTGGCGAAGTCGAGTTTGGCGAACCGCGGCGGTGTCTGCTGCGGCCCGCCGTGCTGAGCAGGCGCGGGGGCTCGGAAGAGTGAAGCCGGAGGTGCCTGATCGGAGTAGTCCGGGTACTGGCCGGCGGGGCCGGATGGCCCGCCGGACTGCGGAAACGGAGTCGGCTCAACCGGGGTCGTGGTGTAGACCGGTGAAGGCGAAGACCCCGCTGCCCATGCTGGCAGGGGGGACGGGGACGGGGGAAACCGGACCTGATGGATCGGTAACCCGGTAGTCGAGGCCGCGCCCGAGGTGGTCCCGGCTGATGAGAGCGCGGAGAACGGCGGTGGACGCAGGCCCTGGGACGCCGTCGGCGGCGGCTGCTGGGCCGGCCATGCGGGGAACGGCGTCTGCTGAACCGGCCAGACGGTGGGCGGCGGCTGCTGCAGCCAGGAGGCGGCCGAGGTGGCCGGCGGCAAAGGCCAGAGGGGTGCCGCGGCCGGCGCTGGCCCGGATGCCAATCCCGCCTGGATCGGCCCGAACGGGGGCCCGCCGTACGCGGCCGCGCCCTGGTACGGTCCTGGTGGTGGCGCGAAGGGGCTCGCCCCGCCCCCGTACTGCGGCTGCTGCTGTAGGAGAAGACCAGGGGCGGCGATCGGGGCCAATGGCGGTTGAGCATAGGCCCCGGCCCCATATTGCTGGTGGAGCTGAAGCCCGTGGACGGCGGTGACGAGGTGATGTAGCGTGGCGGCGAGTTGCTCCGGAGACAAGGCGGCCAGCGGCGATGGTGGAGATGCGCCCGGAGACGCCGGTGCAGGTGGTGCCGAGGAGGAGACGGGACACGCCAGCAAGGTCCCGGCGGATGCGGTCGGCGCGGTGATGCTTGGCGCCGTCGTCATGGGCGCGGTGGTGCCGACGGGCAGCGGCGGCGGTGATGGCGGCATCGACATGATCGCAACGTGGTCTCTGAATACCAAATTGGTAGGACTAGGGTTCCTACCGGCTCTACTGCGTAGGTTGTAGGGGCAAGGAGGAAGTGGGCGCGGCGAGGAGCGGGCGCGCCGGCGGCAGGGCGCCGTCGCGGCTAGGGTTGAGGGCGGCGGCGGCTAGGCTGCGGCGGCTAGGGTTTCCGGCTCCTCTAGGAGCCGGGCAACAAAAGATAATAATAGTCTTTATTGCTTGCATCCAAAAGAGTCTTACAATCTATATTTATATCCTAGATAACTTGTAGAAGAATCAATCCTGAGATAACTTGCCTAATCTGAATAAAACTAAGATAACTTGCGGGCCTAAGCCTGCCTGTTGGGCCTGCGGCGGCCATAGACCTGGCCGGTCATAACATTGTATTCTGAAGTGATTTACTTATATTTGGAAAATGAATTGGCATTGTTTTGCAGTTTTGTCATGGACAACATGAAGCAGCTTCAAGAGGCTCTGGTTGACATTGAAACTGATGCAGAGCAACTTCTTCTGGCTAGGCATGAGGTGTGTATGGGTTGCAATTTATTCTGTTATTTTTGTCATATATCAATGCTGATATCTTATAGTTTGTTCTTGTGTGAGCATCAGCTTGTGCAAAATGACAAGATGAGGAATGCTAACAGGGAGGCGTTGACAGCCCTCCGGAAAAGAGCCAGGACAACCAAAAGTAGTGTTCCATCTCCCTTTGACGTCGTAATGAAAGAAATGGAAGGAACCTCAGGCAAGCAGCTGGTAAAGGAGATATGCTCGACATGTGGAAACCACGACCCCAAGGAACATACCTGGCTAATGTTTCCAGGATCAGATATTTTTGCCCGTGTTCCATTTCATGCAACACACACTATTCTGGAAGAAGGTACCTTTTTTTCATATGGATCTATGAATTCGGTGCATTTTGTTCCTGTTAAAGTAGGTTTGATGCATGCAAAGCCTCAAAATCCAGGAGGGTTTATTTCAAGTTTACTCAAAAGTCTGTTGAATTGCTCCTGTTCACCGCATGAATTCCTTATACCTGGTGAAAAGTAGTGATCTGATTCCGTAATTGTGTCATAGTTGCGACATTTTCTTTGCATGCAAACTTTTAAAGTAACTGTTACAGAAGGTCAGGGTTAGCAAGCTTAGACCGTTACTAATGATTATGCAATTCCTTATCGCATTTCTTCACAATGTTGCAGATCAAGAACGCCTGGACTTCGACACCAAGAAGCTGCAAAGCTTTGTGAAGGAGAAGTCATTTCTGATCTCCGAGAAAGGCGCCCTTGCTGACAAGATCAGCCCTGGAATCGTGAAATCCCTCGTGAGCCTCACAGATAAACCCAAGTAGCTAGGCACATTACAGGAGGCAAAGGCAGCTCGCCTAACTGCCGAGTAGTTCCCTATGAAAATTCACACCTCAACTGTTCGATGCGTTCAGCAACTGAAATGTTGTTTCTGGAAACATGTGATATTACTCAGTGATATTGATTCTACTGCAGTACAACTGAAATGTCCCGTTCACTTTGCTCACAAGTGCAGTGCAGCACAGGACAGGACGACGGCATCATTGGTAAGGCAAACGAATTACATGACTCCGAAGAACTCCGGCGCGAGGCAGAGTCACAGGAGAAAGGGCTTCCGGTAGATGTCGAACATCTCTGAAGAGCAGAGCTGAGGCTCCTGCACGGCGCTGGAAGTGATCATCTTGCGGACGAAGGAGCCGATCCTCCCGGGGAGGCGGCGGCCGGTCCCCTGGCTGTCGCGGATCGTCGCCCTCATCGCGCTCAGCAGCCGCCCGTAGGTCGTCCCCGGCTCGGACTCCACGGCCCTGATGAAGCTGTCCGTCATGGCGCCGATGGCAGCGGTATCGGAGAACCCCTGGACGCTCGACTCCGACGACTTCTGGTCGTCGTTGCAGCCGCTGATGGAGATGGCGAGGCCTCCGTTGGTGCCTTTCGGCTTCCCCGGACGGACGTGGTTCTCCCACTGCCAGTACCCGGTCCTTGGATGGATCACAGCAAAGATTCACTCACTCGTCGTCAAGATCAGTAGATCAGTCACAGCACGGTCTGGAAGAAACGTTGCGGGTGCACGTAGTAGGCACGTAGTACGTACCTGGAGAGGCGGCAGAGGTAGCGGAGGTCGAGGATGGTGCCGCTGTGGCAGGTGTCGATGATGGCGTGGAGCTTCACGCCGGGGCCCAGCGGCCGGACGATGGTCTCGTTGATCTCGTCGTCCAGGATCTTGCCCTTGTCCTCGAAGTCCAGCGGGCACAGCGCCTCGTTGTACCCGTCCACCTCGTCGCCGGCCGTATCCAGCTTCTGCACGCCGTGCCCGGAGAAGTGGAACACCAGTGAGTCGCCGGCGTCGCATCCTGCGACGAGCCACCGCATCGCCTGTAGCAGGTTCTCCCTCGTCGGCACTCTGCTCGCGTCGTCACTCTCCTCTGCCACAAGCACAAACACATCGATCATATATAAGATGATCAGTTACACTTCTCGTTTCTTGATCATCACTACCGGTGAGGACGAGGATGGAGTCGCCGGGGAAGCCAAACTTGTCGCAGAGGAGGTTCCTCATCAGCTCGACGTCCTTGACCGTGCCCTTGAGCTCGTAGGAGGTGCCCGTGTAGCTGACGCCGACGAGGACGGCACGCTTCTTGCCGCGGGACGCCGGGTAGCCGGCCGGCAGCTCGAGCCTGGCCGAGCTCACCGCCGACGGGGGCGCGAGCGCGCTCGATGCGCTGCCCACGCTGCGGTGCCGCTCCACGCGCGTCACGCGGCGGCAGAACGCGCACCGGACGCCGGAGCTCGGCCCCGCCGGCGGCGCCGCGATGCCCGCGCCGCAGTGCCTGCACCACGACGCCATCCTCGGCGGCCCGGTGTTGCCCATCCCGCGGATGAAAGCTGAGCTCGCCGTCGCCGAACTATCACATGGAGATTGGGATGCTGCATGGGGCCATTCTGCCTTGAGAGTGGCGATATGCCAACGTCGGAGGCAACGCAACGCTACCTTTATTCCAAGAGAACACTAGTTAGTGGCAGGCCCTGTCAGCTGCTCTGCTTTCGACGTGTGGTTTGGCATGAAAGTACGATTCTTGCCATCTGAGGGTGGCTCAGGGAGAATACGATTCTTGTCTCACGCCAATCCAATCTTGTTGTCAAGACTGTCTTTCGGCCCAGTTGTGTTCACGATGTTAGGTATGTTAGGCATACGAACACATAAGAAAGTTTTTGGAATCGTGTTATTTTCTGCTCCCTCCTCTGAGATCAAACCGTGCATAGTTTGGTCAAGTTTGTAAGAGGCATCATCGACAACTACAACACTAAATAGATCTTTATCTTTACCTACTAATAAAGCAGATACTGCTTCTGGTCATACGTCGTTGGCATTTTGCAAAAAAACCTGCTGATTTAGGTATTCAACCCGCAGTCCTATACTATCCAAGAAAATGTTTCGTTTATGCAAGAAACACCCTACATTTTTTAGTATTCAACCCATGGTCACGCCCCAACCATCACGCACGCACGCAAACGGGATCTACGGGGCGATTCAACGAATTATAATCGGGAACGAAGGAACAAATCCTGACCACGATTTATAGAGAATTCGCACCAGGCATGAGAATTAGACTCAAAAAAGAATAACACAACATGATGGAAAGGCAACGAAGGGGTCAAATCCACACATATTCGAATGATAATGAAATACGACAGCACTGACGGCGCGAGCACTGCAGTGTTGGAGACGGGCAAGGGCACGGCGCTGTCCCGGTTCTTGCCATGGATCGTTGAGGAGGAGCCGAGGAGGGTTCCGCAGCGGTCGTTGACGCGGGCGTGATGGGGACGAGATCCGGCGGCGGCACTCCAGATCTGGTGGTCTGGAACGGGGTGCCAGCAACTTGGTGGTCGTTGACGCGGGCGTGATGGGTACAGGAACTGTCGGCGGCACTCCGGATCTGGTGGTCTAGAACGGGGTGCCAGCGACTTGGCTTCACATCGGCCTGCATGCATATGCACTCCATAGAATTAGAACGAGACGAGGAAATGAGAGAGAGAGCAGGACGGGATCCAGCGGCCGCGCTCACTCATGTGGAACGGGGGCCACCAACGACTTCGGAGGCTTCACATCCGGGCCTGCATGCAGTCACCCGATTGAACACGCCGGCAACCTGGGAACGAACTCCGCCGAGCAGCCGGCTCATAGCGCTAAATCCCGTTGGCTGCGCATATCGGTGGAAGCACAGGATGAGAAAGAGAGATGGAGCGAGAAGGGGCAAGTCGCGAACCGCTGCGAGGAAGGCGAAGAGGAGAGGGGCCGGCTCGGCTGGCTTGGCTCCCACTTCGCTCCGCCCACACGGAGTCCACCGGTCAGAGAGATTTGAGAGAGGATGAGAGATGAAGCGAGAGAATAGGAGAGATGGATGGGAGTCGGATCCTCTAACATTACAGAGCAAAGTCAGGGCTAGACATCCCTTCAGGAAACGGACGCAGGGTCGCTAAAAAAAAGAAAAAAGAAAAGAAACTCTTCCGACTCCTCTGCCACCGCTGGGCGCTGGCACCGCCCAGTCCTCGCCCGCGCCACCGCGATTCGCCGAACTCGCCCGTCCGCGCAGCCCGCCAGCGCCGCTCCTCCGTCCACGCCGGCCGTCCGCCCGCGTGCCCTCCGTCTGAGCCGCCCGTCCGCGTCCTCCAGTCGTCGGCGGCACCTCCGTCCGCGCCGCCAGTGTCGTACCTCCGTCCACGCCGTCTGCCCGTGCCGCCCCTCCGTCTGCGCCGCCCGTCCGCGTCCTCCAATCGTCGGCGGCACCTCCATCCGCGCCGCCTGCGCCTCTAACTTCCTTCATCGCAGGTCAGTACTGCGTGGATCAACTGAATTGCTTATATCTTCTGAATACTTGGTGCATGGGAAGTGCTTAGTAGCCACTGCATCTTTGAACCAATTGGCACTGATTTGTCTTGTGATTGGTGATATGAAAGGATACAAATTGCGAATCATAAAACCCACCAGGTAGCAACATAAGAGAACTTAGTAAATCCTTACATTGCCAAAATAATTCCTGCCTTATTAGCTACCAATACTCCACCATTCAGAACATTTGGAACATTCAGAACATAGAGTACAAAGTGCAGCAGCCAAAATAATTCCTACCTTACTAGCTACCAGGACACCACCATTCAGAATGTGTCAACATCTATGTCATTAACAATAGGAGCTGTCAACAGATTGGTGAAACTTTCCATGAACTCATATTTTGCAGTGCTTGCTTCGTTCGGTTTTGGTATTGGTTTGGTCTTTTTTGCAGATTTTTTTGAGACAACCTTCTTTACTGAACTAGTCTGTGATGGTATGTTCTCCTTTTCTCCCTGCTGGCTGATGGGACAATCTTCTCTTTCTTTTTTTGCTGTGGTCGCAGATGGTGTTTTCCTCCTCCTCTTGTGTTGCCTCTCAAGGAAACCTAATTTTCTTTTAGAGCCTTTCTTCTCAACCTCTTTTTTCTTCAGACGTGCAGCACTCAACAATTCATTTGATGTTTGAGTCACTTGTGTACCACTCAACGATTCATTTGATGATTGAGCCACCTGGACATGGCATCTGTCTTCAACATTAGTTGTGCGTGCACCCAATAGTTCCTTCACTTGCTTAGTAGCACTAATAAGTGCATTCTCGATGACAATACAACATTCTTCAGAGTTGGCTGCTAGAGTTGCCAACTCACAACACATGTGTATAAGAAAATTGTATCGGGTGATGGCATCCAACTTTGGATTTTCAACTACAGTCCGTCCACAACAATCTTTGATGGATCCTGACCGTGCTTCTCTTGTCCATCGCTTCAAAATGTAGTGTGCTGGCAACAACTTGATATTCATTAAATCAAGAACTTTCAAAGCATGAGCACACAAAATTCGTACTCTCTCAAACTTCCCACAACTACATGAAGCCGTTTGTTGGTGATTGTCTCCAACAACTTTGTATTCTTCTTCAAATGTTGCATATTGCCCATCAATAAGCCTTCCAATCTTAACCATGTATTCATTGTCTCCAGGTAGCATATGAGCACTTGCTGCCATTGACCTCCCATATTCGGTTTGAAAAGCTTCAAATATAGCAGGAGTATAAAGACTACTGACTTGTTGCAACATTGGTGTGGGGATTTTGATTCTAGGTAGACTCTTCCTAGACTCGTACTCTGAATTTATCTCAGTGTCTCTTTTCACTTTCACGGCTCTTTCAAAATGATGAAAAAAGCGGTTGATATCTAAATCTGACTTGAGATGATTCTTGAGGTCATTGTTCAAACTTTCACTCAGTCGTGTGCTTCGCATTCCCAAAGTGAAAGCATCTCTCATAAAACATTCTGCCCACTTCTCCTTTATCTTATAAATACTATCCATCCAAGTTTGCTTTTTCACCTTGGTTCTCATAACACTAAAAGCATCTTCAAATGTTTCTCGGTCTTTGTATTCAAACATACAAGCACTGAAATCTTTGAGAAGAGATGATTCATTTTCCTCATTATCTCCCTCATCCACATCGTCTTTGTTGTCTTCACTATTCTCTTTGCTGGGTAGGTGCTTGATAGCATTTTGCATAATGTGGAAAGTGCACAGCCCATGTATTGACTCTGAAAAAACATGCCCAACTGCCTTCCCCATAGCACTATCTTGGTCAGTAAATATGGTGTGTGGCTGCTTCTGGTTATGTACCGACAAGAAGGCATGAAATAGCCATTTGAAAGATTCGAATGTCTCGTCATAGATAAGTGAAGCACCAAATACTACTGTTTCTCTGAATTGATTGAATCCAACAAACACACCAAATGGCATGTACCCTTTATTTGTCCCAAAAGTAGTGTCAAAGGTCATAACATCACCAAAATGAGCATAATCTATGATCATTTTGGCATCAGCCCAGAATATATTTGTTATTTGTTCCTCACTGTCCAACTGTATAACAAATTGAAAGGAAGGATTCTCAATGGCTTTGTCTTGAAAATACTTCAACATACTTCCAGCCTCACCATACTTCAATTCGCTTTGGCGCTTTGTTCGCAAGTGGTTCTTGTGATCTACGCGTGTGTAAGTTAAACCAGCTGATCCACCAACACGTCGACTAGCAAATTCATGAGCATTTTTTGGTGCAATACCAGAGTCATCAGCTATTTCAATTTCAAAAGCTTGCACTTTAGAGATCCTTCTTTGTGATGGAAACAAGTGGCATGCTTCTGGCAGCTGAAGCATGTTATTATGTTCAAGACAAAGATCATATATTTCATAATTTCCGACTTCACGGTCTATTGTAAGAGACATACGGACCTCACAATCAGTTCTAATTTCAGCTCGGCCTATCTTAGTTAGGTTGTCTCTTTTATCTGCAGACTTCTTCCCCTCTTTGAAACATACATATCTGCATGAAGTCACTACACCATCAAATTTACTCCGATTTGTAAACCTCTTTCTAACACTGAATCCCATTCTTCCTCCATAGTACCTCCAAAAGTCCCATGCCTCATCCAAATTATCGAATTTCATGCCAAGTTGAGGTTTCCAGCGAGGTGTGACATTTGCCCTATAAAATAAACAAGTAAATATTATTCTAACTAATCCATACAAAAGAAAGAGGAGAGGTGCAGATTTGTTTCATGATATAATTGCTACATAGTGACACCAACAAGAACTGGTTTAACATGTGCAACTCCTACTGAAAAGATCCATAAAAAGCAAAACTTACTTGTTTGGATCTTGATTCTCCATTGATCAGCCTCTAAATTCTGATTTTGATGTTGTATTTGATCAGGCCAGGTGCTTGTTGTGCTGATGCTCCAAAAGAGAAGAGGAAAAGAGCATTTTGGATGTGCTGATGCTCCAAAAGAGAAGAGGACAAGCAGTATTGCTGTGCTGGGAGTGGCAGATGCTCCAAAAGAGAAGAGGAAAAGAGAAAAAGTGAGGTGCAGTACAAACAGTGGAGGGGAAAGTGGAGAAGAAGTGGAGGGAAGCAACTCACGGGTGTGGTTTTGGCGCCAAGCTGGGTGACTTTTCCCTCCAAAAGAGAAGAAAGAGAAAGAGCAGGTCACGTGCATGAGAAGGGAGAGGTGTTGTGTGTCCGTTTCTGAAGGGATGTCTAGCCCTGACTTCGCTCTGTAATGTTAGAGGATCCGGCTCCCACCCCTTGTAGCACCCGCCACATTCGTCCCCCACCCCGATTCGGTCGAGTTCTTGCCACCGGCGACTATAAATCAGCGAATCTACGACCGCCGCCGGATTCGACGCACCTAGTGTCTATTATTCTTTCAATACACATTGTATACTCGTCTTATACATGTGTATCATTTTTTATACACGTTGAACACTTCTAAATTACATGATGTACACTTTTTAAAATATATATTTTTGAACATTTTTTGTATACATGTTAAACATTTTTCAAATACATGTTGAATATTTTGAATGGCATGAGTTTTTTTCATAAACTACGCAAATATTTTTTATATTGTATACACATTTTTTAAAACATCACAAATAAAATTTTGAAACATGTTACATTTTTCATAAAATATAACATACATTTTTTCTGATCGGCATGCAACACTTTTTTTGAATTACATGAACAGTTTTTAAGATGTCACGACATTTTTTGAAACGCATGAACTTTTTTTAAATGTCATGTTCATTTTTTCAATTATGTCAATTTTTTTATATTGTGCAAATATTTTTTTTAAATGCCACAAATATTTTTTTGGATGATATCAACACTATTTTTTGAATCATGTGATGGATGTTTTTAAAAATTTATAAGAAAATATTTTTCCGTTTTAGAAACATAAGTAAAAGTAATGAAAGAATAGAAGAAGAAAAACACACACGGGAGAGCCAGCCCCCCCTCCCCCCCCCCCTCCCTCGTGTGTTGGGCCGCCTCATTTAGGGGGCGCCTAAGCGAGTGCATCATTTAGCTCACAACAGTTGAGAAATAGCAGCACCTCTTCTTGCTGCTCTCCCAAGAGGCCATCTCAACTTGTTTTTCAACTCCTTGTTCATGGTGGGGTTCCTTCTCAATGCTTCCCCAACAGTACCTAGGCACACATAGAGCTCCGAATTGAAATAGCAATCATGCGTCATTCAAATGCATAGGAAGCTCACAGAGGAGTGAATTCAGCTCGGTTTGAATGGCACGTGCATGTGCTCAAGTCATGAGCCCACGTGAGCCCATGGTGATATCTATGGGATGCTCCGCGTCATCAATATCCTATCACAAGACCGTAACCTAACTTGTACTCACTACATCTCTGAAAAGAAGACTTATAACTTTTGGCTGAAGTCAAACAGTGCAAAGTTTGACAAAATTTATATAGAAAAACATATCAAGAAGTGCAACACCAAATGAATATTGTTATTTTTATATTATACTAGCAAAAAAGGCCCGTGCGTTGCAACGGGTGATCATAATGAACCCAATTGTGATCAATCCCAAGATGATGCACTGATCCACCACCTAACGCACTATCTATGTAGGCTAGCATTAACTGGCAAACTCATGTGGAATCAGTTATCATAGATGGATATCATAATAGATAACGACCAACAGATGAAGAGGTTAAAAATATCACTCTAAGGCCGGCTACAACACGAGAGCATTTAGAATCCTGAGCAAATTAAGATGCACAATCATGCGGCCCTTGCAGCTACATTGCGTATACTTTTTTTTAGTCTGACTCTAGGTTATGTGTTGATACCAGGAAAGTAGTCGGGACGATGCAAAATCTACGAGGATTTTATTCCTAGTGCCTGCATTGTACGTGCCCTAACCACGTTTCAAGTGGCAACAATTTTAATTTTCTAAAAAAAACAGACTTGACTTTTCTGAACTCTTCTTGATCATCTACATCCATATGGCAGGGAGCCTCCCAAAGCTCGGAAGAAAAGAGCAATCGCGGTGAGGCAACATATGTTTGTTCCGTCGTGGACATCTTCAAGTGTTTAATAATTCATTTAGAGTATTTTACAAAATTACCAAAATATTTGAATTCTAATGATTTTGATTATGTAGTTTTTTTTCTAATGGTAGGTTTGCTCTATTTGGAGGACGCGGCTAATCTGCACCCGAGCTCATATGCTCCCGCATGAACAGTAAAATCGAAAAAAAATAAAAAAAATTCAAAAAATTCCAAATTTTTTTTGAGAGAAAAATTGACAAAAGTTCTAAGTGCTTGCAAAAATTCGTCATGAAATCACATTCCTAGAAGGCGTGGCAAAAAAAAACAAAAATAGTACTCTGAAAAAGCTACTTTCAAATGCATTTTGAATCACTGAATTTGTTTTTTTGCCACGCCTTACAGGAATGTAATTTCATGATGAATTTTTGCAGGCACTTACAACTTTTGTCAATGTTCCTCTCAAAAAAAATTGGAATTTGTTGAATTTTTTTTTTGATTTTTTTTTCAATTTTACTGTTCTTGCGGGAGCATATGAGCTCGGGTGCAGAATGGACTTTTCGCTATTTGGAAGATTATATTTCATTCTCACTATTTTCTTTTTGCACTATTAAGTTTTGGTCCAAACACAAGAAAATATTATAACTCCCGTGCGGCTGAGCGGCCTACACGTACACCCATCAGGCCCATCACGTGTACCTCCACGGCTCCACCGCTGGTTTAACCATTCGTCTCCATCGCTGGCTTATCCATTCGCCCCCACCAAGATGCATCTGCATCCATCTGGAGCCGGATCCTCTAACATTACAGAGCGAAGTCAGGGCTAGACATCCCTTCAGGAAACAGACACACAACACCTCTCCCTTCTCATGCACGTGACCTGCTCTTTCTCTTTCTTCTCTTTTGGAGGGAAAAGTCACCCAGCTTGGCGCCAAAACCACACCCGTGAGTTGCTTCCCTCCACTTCTTCTCCACTTTCCCCTCCACTGTTTGTACTGCACCTCACTTTTTCTCTTTTCCTCTTCTCTTTTGGAGCATCTGCCACTCCCAGCACAGCAATACTGCTTTTCTCCTCTTCTCTTTTGGAGCATCAGCACATCCAAAATGCTCTTTTCCTTTTCTCTTTTGGAGCATCAGCACAACAAGCACCTGGCCTGATCAAATACAACATCAAAATCAGAATTTAGAGGCTGATCAATGGAGAATCAAGATCCAGACAAGTAAGTTTTGCTTTTTATGGATCTTTTCAGTAGGAGTTGCACATGTTAAACCAGTTCTTGTTGGTGTCACTATGTAGCAATTATATCATGAAACAAATCTGCACCTCTCCTCTTTCTTTTGTATGGATTAGTTAGAATAATATTTACTTGTTTATTTTATAGGGCAAATGTCACACCTCGCTGGAAACCTCAACTTGGCATGAAATTCGATAATTTGGATGAGGCATGGGACTTTTGGAGGTACTATGGAGGAAGAATGGGATTCAGTGTTAGAAAGAGGTTTACAAATCGGAGTAAATTTGATGGTGTAGTGACTTCATGCAGATATGTATGTTTCAAAGAGGGGAAGAAGTCTGCAGATAGAAGAGACAACCTAACTAAGACAGGCCGAGCTGAAATTAGAACTGATTGTGAGGTCCGTATGTCTCTTACAATAGACCGTGAAGTCGGAAATTATGAAATATATGATCTTTGTCTTGAACATAATCACATGCTTCAGCTGCCAGAAGCATGCCACTTGTTGCCATCACAAAGAAGGATCTCTAAAGTGCAAGCTTTTGAAATTGAAATAGCTGATGACTCTGGTATTGCATCAAAAAATGCTCATGAATTTGCTAGTCGACGTGTTGGTGGATCAGCTGGTTTAACTTACACACGCGTAGATCACAAGAACCACTTGCGAACAAAGCGCCAAAGCGAATTGAAGTATGGTGAGGCTAGAAGTATGTTGAAGTATTTTCAAGACAAAGCCATTGAGAATCCTTCCTTTCAATTTGTTATACAGTTGGACAGTGAGGAACAAATAACAAATATATTCTAGGCTGATGCCAAAATGATCATAGATTATGCTCATTTTGGTGATGTTATGACCTTTGACACTACTTTTGGGACAAATAAAGAGTACATGCCATTTGGTGTGTTTGTTGGATTCAATCAATTCAGAGAAACAGTAGTATTTGGTGCTTCACTTCTCTATGACGAGACATTCGAATCTTTCAACTGGCTATTTCATGCCTTCTTGTCGGTACATAACCAGAAGCAGCCACGCACCATATTTACTGACCAAGATAGTGCTATGGGGAAGGCAGTTGGGCATATTTTTTCAGAGTCAATACATGGGCTGTGCACTTTCCACATTATGCAAAATGCTATCAAGCACCTACCAGCAAAGAGAATAGTGAAGACAACAAAGACGATGTGGATGAGGGAGATAATGAGGAAAATGAATCATCTCTTCTCAAAGATTTCAGTGCTTGTATGTTTGAATACGAAGACCGAGAAACATTTGAAGATGCTTTTAATGTTATGAGAACCAAGGTGAAAAAGCAAACTTGGATGGATAGTATTTATAAGGTAAAGGAGAAGTGGGCAGAATGTTTTATGAGAGATGCTTTCACTTTGGGAATGCGAAGCACACGACTGAGTGAAAGTTTGAACAATGACCTCAAGAATCATCTCAAGTCAGATTTAGATATCAACCGCTTTTTTCATCATTTTGAAAGAGCCGTGAAAGTGAAAAGAGACACTGATATAAATTCAGAGTACGAGTCTAGGAAGAGTCTACCTAGAATCAAAATCCCCACACCAATGCTGCAACAAGTCAGTAGTCTTTATACATCTGCTATATTTGAAGCTTTTCAAAGCGAATATGGGAGGTCAATGGCAGCAAGTGCTCATATGCTACCTGGAGACAATGAATACATGGTTAAGATTGGAAGGCTTATTGATGGGCAATATGCAACATTTGAAGAAGAATACAAAGTTGTTGGAGACAATCACCAACAAACGGCTTCATGTAGTTGTGGGAAGTTTGAGAGAGTAGGAATTTTGTGTGCTCATGCTTTGAAAGTTCTTGATTTAATGAATATCAAGTTGTTGCCAGCACACTACATTTTGAAGCGATGGACAAGAGAAGCACGGTCAGGATCCATCAAAGATTGTTGTGGACGGACTGTAGTTGAAAATCCAAAGTTGGATGCCATCACCCGATACAATTTTCTTATACACATGTGTTGTGAGTTGGCAACTCTAGCAGCCAACTCTGAAGAATGTTGTATTGTCATCGAGAATGCACTTATTAGTGCTACTAAGCAAGTGAAGGAACTATTGGGTGCACGCACAACTAATGTTGAAGACAGATGCCATGTCCAGGTGGCTCAATCATCAAATGAATCGTTGAGTGGTACACAAGTGACTCAAACATCAAATGAATTGTTGAGTGCTGCACGTCTGAAGAAAAAAGAGGTTGAGAAGAAAGGCTCTAAAAGAAAATTAGGTTTCCTTGAGAGGCAACACAAGAGGAGGAGGAAAACACCATCTGCGACCACAGTAAAAAAAGAAAGAGAAGATTGTCCCATCAGCCAGCAGGGAGAAAAGGAGAACATACCATCACAGATTAGTTCAGTAAAGAAGGTTGTCTCAAAAAAATCTGCAAAAAAGACCAAACCAATACCAAAACCGAAGGAAGCAAGCACTGCAAAATATGAGTTCATGGAAAGTTTCACCAATCTGTTGACAGCTCCTATTGTTAATGACATAGATGTTGACACATTCTGAATGGTGGTGTCCTGGTAGCTAGTAAGGTAGGAATTATTTTGGCTGCTGCACTTTGTACTCTATGTTCTGAATGTTCCAAATGTTCTGAATGGTGGAGTATTGGTAGCTAGTAAGGCAGGAATTATTTTGGCAATGTAAGGATTTACTAAGTTCTCTTATGTTGCTACCTGGTGGGTTTTATGATTCCCAATTTGTATCCTTTCATATCACCAATCACAAGACAAATCAGTGCCAATTGGTTCAAAGATGCAGTGGCTACTAAGCACTTCCCACGCACCAAGTATTCAGAAGATATAAGCAATTCAGTTGATCCACGCAGCACTGACCTGCGATGAAGGAAGTTAGAGGCGCAGGCGGCGCGGATGGAGGTGCCGCCGACGATTGGAGGACGCGGACGGGCGGCGCAGACGGAGGGGCGGCACGGGCAGACGGCGTAGACGGAGGTACGGCGCTGGCGGCGCGGACGGAGGTGCCGCCGACGACTGGAGGACGCGGACGGGCGGCGCAGACGGAGGGCACGCGGGCGGACGGCCGGCGTGGACGGAGGAGCGGCGCTGGCGGGCTGCGCGGACGGGCGAGTTCGGCGAATCGCGGCGGCGCGGGCGAGGACTGGGCGGTGCCAGCGCCCAGCGGTGGCAGAGGAGTCGGAAGAGTTTCTTTTCTTTTTTCTTTTTTTTAGCGACCCCGCGTCCGTTTCCTGAAGGAATGTCTAGCCCTGACTTTGCTCTCTAATGTTAGAGGATCCGGCTCCCAAGGGGTGGCCCGTGGCATGTCGTGGCCAGTGGAGGCAACTAGGGCCGGAGTGCATGCGGCGCGGGGTTGGGTGGGTGTGGCCGCCGGTGGAGGGGATCACTTATTATGGTGGGTGGGCAGCTGAGTATATATAAGAGTTAGGCTGGCCAAAGAGGATAACTTTTACTCCTCTAAAAGTTTGAGGGGATCGGCTAAGTTCAGTTACCCCTACACAACCGCACACCTTACTGGCAACAACGCTCTATCTCACCGCTGTGACATCTGTGCACCTCCACCGTCGCGAGCTGCACTACCACCTGGGACCGTGGCACGGCGATAGGGGGCGAGTGGTCGCAGGCTGCTTGGGCCCGGCGGGTGTGACAGTGCCGGACAAGGCAGCAGACCACGCTAGCGATGACCGTCGCCACCGCCACGACCACTCCCAAGGCCACCGCCACGCCATGCAGGCGGCTTAGGAAGGGCTATTAAGTTGTGACCCAAATTCATATAATATATAAAGGCTACGCCCCGTGCCAGGGACGCATCGAACCTTTTTGGCGCTCCTATTCCTTGCTGCAGCCATGACCCCTTTCTCTCACGTTTGTGCACAATCTTTATCTTTCTCTCCATCCCTTTATACAAGTTCTGCTCACAAACTGTTAGTGGATTTAGCTGGTAGAATGGGACTAAAGTTAGGATGTAATAGTAATGAGATAAATACCACAGTAGATGTGGTTCGGAAATTGGAGCAATCTAGAATTGATCTATTTATGTCCAGTAAAGTAGTAGAGATGTAGAAGAATCTAATTCTAGTACTCTTTTGCATGATATACCTGAAGACAGTGAACATGAATATGATTGCAAAGATAGCGACGGCGACAATTTGATTAGAATTATTTTTTGTTTGGGAGGGAATAGCGCTGGTAGATTCAGTAGAGTAGAAGTAAGGGTTCATAGAATTCCTGTAGAGAGTAAGAAAGGTACGGGTAGAGGAAGTAGAAGGATATAATTGTGTTGTGCTCTTTTTTTTGTTTATCGCTTTTTCATCTGGTTTTTCATATGGTCTCAATGACCCTGGAAAAAAAAGAATTTTGTTATCAATTGTGTTCATGAATATAAGTTGCGCTTTTGGGATTCATGGAGACTAA
>NC_041384.1:79584724-79587332 GCF_002162155.2 Triticum dicoccoides
TTTGCGGGGTTTATGGTGTGCGGGGGGAGGGGGGCGGTAGCCTCCCGGTATGGATCTGTATCGAACCTTTTTGGTGCTCCTATTCTTTGTTGTGGACATGACCCCTTCCTCTTGCGTTTGTGCACACTTTTTATCTTTCTATCCATCTCTTTAAGTTCTGCACCAATTTATAAATAACAACATCACTACTCAACAAGTTCTGAATTTTAGAACTGCAAGGTGAACACAAATTGCAACGAATCGATTTTGTCTACCAGAACTGCAATAACTGCAGGGTTGTCCTAGACATATATCTCAAATTACGAGGAAGATGACAAAGAAAAATGAAGGGGTTCTAGATAAATTGGACTTTGGGAATGAAGATAAAGAGAATCATGAAGTGGAGGACAGTCTGATAGGATATGACAGAGAAGCTTGCTATGTTAGGGCATCTCCAGTGGGAACCTGCAAATTTCCTTCCGCATCCGTCTGTGAACACGGGGGATCAGTCCGCAGGCATGGATGCGGGAGGTTGACATCCAACGCTGCTGCATATATTTCAAACTTTTTTTCAACAAACTGGATGAAATTCATGCAAATACGGCCGGATTTCGTACAAACATGACGGATTTCATACAAACATGCGGATTTATCTATATTTAGAACCCAAAAAATACCTGCCCCCTGTGACGGCGGCGCCCGGTATCCAAGCCCATGTCATCCTCCTTCCGCCGTCTCTATGAGCACCGACGATAAGACCGATGAAGTGAAGATGCGGCCTCCGGCGAGGAAGAGTAGAACACGAGAGACAGATCGGCCCACATGGGACACCAGGCCCCACCGCCTCATGTGGCCTACTCATCCTCGGAGAAGTCGCGCCTTGTCCGTCGCCGGTGGACATGAGGTCCACGAGGGAAATGGTGGCGCCTTGGCTGTCGTCGTCCCACCGGGCCGGCTAATGGTTCGTTGGCGGCGTGTAGCAGGCATAGCTAGCGATGTTCTCCTCCACAATCGCCTGCTGCTGCGCCTCCACGGCCGTCGCTTCCAGACGAGCGGCGGCTTGAGCGCGGACGGCATCGTAGATGGCACGGTGCTCCGCGATGAAATTTGGGTTCGCCACGGCCTCCTCGCTCGCACGCTCGTCTAGATCTGGCCCTCCTCCCGGTTTGCAGGAGACATTGCGTCCGAACCGCTCCGCAGACCGATATAGGTCGGTATTGAATTGGCTTCCGCGGTCCGGACAACGTGGTCCAGGCAGTTGTGGGAGGCTTACGCGTCCGTTTGAAGATGCGCTTAGTGAGGACATGGGATTCAGTACACAGGGATTGTCGATATGTTTGGCGGAGAGCCATCTGCTGAGACTGGGGAAGTTGCGGTACCTGACAAGAGGCGTACTGCGGAAGCGCTTTGTTGACTTAAATATGTGTGTACTTACAAATAATGTAAGAGAGGCAAAAGAAAAGAGGGGGCTGTGGAAGAGAGAAGGCTAAGTGACAGAAATGTGAGGGACAAAGCAAGGTGCCATTTATCTATACACAAATATTTTTTGTTAATGCAAGATTTTTCTTAACACGTAATTTTGGTGCATGTTCAAACGAACAAAACTGTTTACCAAATTACCAGTGGCGGAGCTACGCTAAAATTCTTGGGCGGGCAAACAGGCCAGATTAAAGCTAACCTTAATAATTTTTCTATTAAAAGCCTCTTAATCTTCACTATTTGGTGCTATGTTGGGCGGGCCATGGCCGGGTTTTGCCCCAACGTAGCTCCGCCACTGCAAATTACCATTAGGTTTTCTTTTTTTTTTGAGAAGAACCAAATTACCATTAGGTTATCGGTTCAAATTATATATGTGTTTCCAAAGTTATATTAATCTTAGCCCCCGTTCTATTTCTCTTTCTTACTAATATATAGTCCAGTTTTGTTTTACATTTTGTAAGATATATGGTCCACTTTTTCTTTGTACAGCGGTGTGCATCACATGGCATTAGTGATCCACAGTGATGCGTCTGTATAACCATTTGAATATTTAGCAGTGCTTTCACTTAATCCATGTGAGCTGAATGATGCACTCACCTTAGGCGCCCCCTAATGGGTCTGCCCAGCATGTGTTTTTTTCTTCTATTCTTTCATTACTCTTACTCGTATTTCTAAATTGATACCATTCAGAAATGAACATGAGATTTAAAAAAATCATGTGTTTCCAAAAAATGCCGTGACATTTTAAAAATTGTTCACATAATTCAAAAAAATGTTGCATACCATTTGAAAAAATGTACGTTAGATTTTATGAAAAATGTTACGTGTTTCAAAATTTTGTTTCTAATATTTTTCCAAATGTGTATACAATATAAAAATTCGCATAGTTTAGAAAAAAGTTTCATGCCATTCAAAAATGTTTAACATGTATACAAAAAAATGTTCAAAAACATATACTCCGTCCTATCCTTAGTACAACTTTAGTACAAAGTTGAACTAAAGGAGCGTCAATTAATATGGATTAGAGAGAGTAACTTTTTTTTAAATGTACATCATGTAATTTAAAACATGCTCAACATGTATAAAAGAATGTTACATGTGTAAGAAAAATGTACTATGTGTATTAAAAGAATAGTAGACATGTGTTAAA
>NC_041384.1:79587649-79611481 GCF_002162155.2 Triticum dicoccoides
ATAAATAGGCAAGAAATAGCCTCGACTAAAAAAAGTAGGCAAGAAATAGCTTGGCTAAAAAAAATAGCCAGGAAATAGCGTGACACTCATGAATGGATTTCATTCGGAATTACTGCACCTACGATCTTTCCAGTCTGATTTTTGTGCAATGATCAGATGGATGGCTGTGGCCTTTGATAGGTGAATACTGACTGTGATTGCATAGTACCATAATTGCACTAAAAAAATCGTTTCACTTGCTATTACGGTGTTAGATCCTTTTGTCAGATAGAACTCATCGTTTTCGACAAAACGTTCATACACTGCAATGGAATCATGGATGCAACCTTTGCATCTCGCCAAGAAAAACCCTCTTGCAGGCTGCTGCGGCGTTGCAGTGAGATTCTGGTATGCAACACTGAGCATTCTAGAAATCTTGGATATTACTGTTGGGTCATTGTTCATCGCCACTTTCATCGTCGTCGTTGCCGTATGCAGCCAGAGAGCCAAGCACGCTGCTCTTGGTGTCACCTTGTGGCTCACGGTTTGTATCATGCCCATTCGAAGGCACCAACTCCTTGGGAGCGGGCTTACATTCCAAGTCAGATTTTGCCTTCTTGGCTCGTGGCTTCACGGAAACTGTAATATTTCTCAGGAACTCAGGCTGGCTCCTCTTCGGAGGTGGCTTAGGCTTGCTTTCCTGAAGAAGAGTGGATATATATAAAAACAAAGATGAAAACCAGGACAATTTGGTTGAAGAAATGTTTCGTTTGCCTCTGCCATCATGATAGGGAATGCAAATATAGCAACTGGCTACATGTGCAATATCTAAAATGTAATTTTCGCCTGGCATGAAATTAAATATGCTTTCGTGTTGTAGCCTACCTCAGGCATAGAGACTGTAGGCATCTCACCAAGTTCATGAGCAATAGTGGACTGGGCAGCTACGGCCTCCTGAAGGGAAAAACACATTCGTTAGGTATGCCATGTGAGTGAGTCACGCTTGGGCCGCTTGGCAGACCATATACCACCAAAGTATAGTTACAACCCTAATTGTAGCAAGCAAGCCTGCCTTCCTATCCTGCCTACCCACATTCTTGTGATGTTGAAACAACTGCTGAACATTACAGGCTTATTAAGACAAAGCATAGAATCAGGTGTGGATGATAAAAGGCTCCACTATCTGCTGTTTTCAGATGATAGCTAGATACCCACATGACCAAAATTTCTCCACATTCACATCGTGTCTTTTTTATCTGTTAACGAATGAATGCTAGACGGACAATAATGCACCCATATGCAACCAGTCAAAGCGTATAAATCAGATTTCATGTTTTATTGTATTTTCTACAGAAAGACACAAACATTTGCAGTACTGAAAATAAGGGCAATACACACAACTTGTTACTCCCTCCGTACATTGTTTTTTAGACTTACCATAAGTCTAAAAAATGTCTTATATTAATGAACAGAGGAACTAGTAATATTACTCACGTGGAAACTACGGAGTTGTTCAGCTTCTTCATTGGCCACCTGCTGGTCATATTCTCTCCTTGACTGCACCATCGTAAATTGAATAGAGTAAGATGTTGCATGGCAGCACAAGATACAGACTACATTAACAGTTAACATACTTGAAATCTCATGTTTTATGTCCAAAATTCTTATTTATTCAAATATCAAATAGCCAAAGACCAGCACTAGAGTACTACTAACTTGAAATATGATAAACAAGCTACTCAGCCATTTTACTGCAGACAATTCACTACTTTTCAGTTTTAAGAATTTCCATATGACAATTGTTAAGTCCGAAGACCAATTATTGTCATGAATTGGAAAGAAGGATCCTCTTGAGGAAAATAGCAGCACATATTTTCCATACCTCCTTCACCCAAAATCATACCCAAGGTAAATAATGAAGTCGTGGTCTCTTGTAATATTATTCACCAAAGTTGCAAATAATAATGCTACCTTTTCTTAATAATGTTCAGCATGGTTACCCAAAGAAGGTGAATACTAAATTGGTCTTAGAAACCAAATTCATCTCTAAAGAATATGTGGTTGATTTATGTTGAAACTCAAGAAATATTTGTGGTTGCAGTAAATGATCAACAAAATACTATTTTCAATAATGTGGTTGCTAGTTTAATTCTAACCACGCAAAAAGGGTTAAATCCTAAGGTGGTTGGCTGGTATCCTGTACTTCTGTCTTAATATAGGATGTGCCTTAGGTGTTTGCTCTCTGATGTAGTGTGTGCTATCACAAACTTAGGACACCTGGTCACTAGAGAATGGATAATGACGGCACTAATGGTACCGACATGAAGCTTAATCAGTCTCACTCTAAACTAAAGCCTGTTTTCAGTTCAGTTAGGATCTAAGATGGTTATGTTTTTAGTTATTAGTTTTGTTCCAGTTGGGTAGGCCTGCAGGTTTGAAAAACTGCTAGGAAGCTATTTCCCTCTTTCTATTGTAAAAGGAAGGGTGAAAGGGATGCAGATTGACAGACTAGTTTACTGTGACTTGTACAAAAAAAGACAAAATTCAAGAACTAGTATAGTAATTAGTAAATATATGTGCACAATTTTGTCCCTTTTTTCACAACCCATGATCTTATATTTACATGCAAATACATAATGTTATACTACTTTTTTTTCAAGCAACCGGCAGGAGCAGTGCCTTTTCATTCAGAAGGGGGAAATATATAAAGGTCATACTATCTATTACAGTGGTATACTATAAATTACATCCATAATTTATTTCAGTTTTGAGATAGTCAAAGCATGCAACTAGTTGTGGACTCTTGTTTCCCTGGGGAAAAGACCTCTCCGAAGCAATGCAAAGGTCAAAGCAGCATTATACCCAAAAAAACTACACCAATATTATGTAAATAAATAGTCTTGATAATAGATATGTAATGGATGCAAAGATATAGACAAGCCTGCCAACCACGATGATCAGAGAATACAGTATAAACTGGATCCAGCCACACAATTCGTGTGTGCCTCAACCCTCTTAGGGCCTGTTCGGATCCCCAGGGATCAGACGGGATCGACGCCCAATCCCCATGGATCAACCAGGATCAGCCCCGCCGGGTATGTATCCCTGCTCACACCTAAAAAACATGTTCGGTTAATCCCTCTCAGGATCCCATCCAGCCTCTATTCCCCCGCAATTGTGTCCATCCCGGTCATGGTTGTGTTATTTGGATGCAGATGTTTATGTTTGGTACAACAGCACTGGAACACTTCATGGATCGTGTAATAGAGTGGCCACTGTACTGCAATCACATATTGCAGATTTCACATCTTCGAGCTACTCATGCTGAAATTGTCTCTCTAATCAAGGGAGCCTTTGCCAGGATTTCATCAAGTCAAAACGAGCCCAATGTTAACTTGCTTTCTACAGAGTAGCATGCTTTCATCAATTGAAACCATGGAGGTAACTCGTCACAAGAAGAAAAGGGTAAATAATTTTTGGCAACCGTAAAATATCTTTGGGGCAACTGTTAAATTGGAACTGAAGGTGGGATGGCCCTGGGGAATGTATTGTTTGGCATTTTGTTAGGATAATAAGATCCTGCCACTTGCTTACTGTTTTGATATGCTTTACTGCTGCCTAATCCCTTTTCCTCATTGAGATGGTTGGATTTATTTAGGCTTCTGGACCATCATGGCAGTATAATATGGAAGCCCAGGCAAAAGAATTTAATAAAGTGCTTCAGGAACAATATTATCCTTGGTTTGCACAATAGATGGTCATGAAAAGGTACCATAACCATTTGTTTCCTTTCTTTTTTGCACCAGTTTTTCGAACCTTGAAGCACTAGTTGCATGTTTATCTTTGCATGGCAAGAATCGAGCCAATTTTTCATGATTTGTAGCTGAAAGTCTTTGACAAACTTAATTCAAGATCCTTAAGGAGATGCTGAGAAGCTACATATGAGAACAGCAAGGGTATGGTCACCCTAATTTGTCTACTTTCTCTGCCTTGAGAGTAAAACAAGTTTGTTGAACCTTAAGATTTTCTTATCCCGATTTCACTAAGATCAGATCTTATCAAATCTAGTTCTGAGGAACACTCCTTACTAAAAATGTGCGGGCAGTTGGTTAGGAAAACTTACCATTGGAAGGAAGCATGCATAGCTAAGGTCTTGGGTGACAAAATGGTTGTACAAACTGTTTCACTTGTTGTACAAGTTAACTCAAACCCTGGCACCTCTGCGGTGTATGTTGCTTTTGGCTATATAGTTGCTTTTCATCTTGCTGACACTTGTTGAACATAATTCAGTAGTTTCTCGTGCAGAAAAAATGTCAGCACAACGGTAATCTGGCACTAAAATTAGCTCAATAGATGTGGACAGAGATATTTATTTTGTTCTTACTAGAGAAGCTAGATTGAGGGCAGGCCTGGCGCAGTGGTGAAGTCCTCCCCACTTGTGCCAAGAGGTCCTGGGTTCGAACCAGCCTCTCTGCATTGCACTTTGCAGGGGTAAGACTAGGTTCCTATAATCCCTCCCCAGACCCCACCTTGTGTGGGAGCTTCTATGCACTGGGTCTGTCCTTTACTAGAGAAGCTAGATTCCCTTCTCTGGTTAACTTACGTATTTTTCAGACCAAATTATGTGTATGGAGTTGTGTAGAATTGTGACTTGTATCAACGTGAAGGTTATTCTTATTTTTATCTTTCCTGGAGGTGTCAACGTGTCATGGATGATTTGGACTGGTGTCACTTTCAAATTGCTAGCCATGGATGATTACTGTTTAGCATTGCCACTGTCAAATCCACTTTGACCTCCGGTAACCGAACAAATTTTGAATGGGAGGATTACACACGGATTAGAAACTGAAACCCCAGGGGGGGAAGAGCTCATGGGTCGTCAGTGTGTAGCTTCGTCTCTTCCTAGTGGCTTGCTCACAGTTGAGAGCTCCTTCGACTTCATAGTGAGGCACTGAGGCTTAGTGTTTATCTGTGGTGTACTTGGAGTTGTATGGGGCATTGTGGCTGCTCCTTAGCACCTCTGTATCTTGCCTCAGGTGTCTGTGTGGTGTTGGCGTGTTGTACTGTTGGCTGTATGTTGGTCGTTGCTTTATATATAAAGCGGGCGGAGAGCCGAGGGGGTCAACTGAAACCTCGTAGGTGTTGATTCCACCCGGGGAATCAAACCCCAAGAACCTAACAATCCCTAAGGTGGTATCAAGGCCAAGGGCAAAAAGGCTTTCGGCAGCTATATGAATGCACTGAGAATGTAGCAAAGAAAATCCTATATTGGTTCAATATTTCAATCTAGAGAGGAAACTGATAGATATACCGTCAGCACTGGTGTGCTGTCCCCTTTAGTGTGACAAGAAGAGAGTCATCAGCAAAGCTTCTGGGTTAATCTTGAATCATTTGCCATTCATGTAACTGTTTTACTCCTACACACTGCTCATCTGAGTGATTAATGTACCCGCACCATATATGTAGATTCGGCTGTGAATGAGAAGTAAGAATTGAGATGCTAAACTAGTCTAGTTAGCTGTAGCGTGTCTCTTTCTTCCCTATACACATTTGCCGGAAACCCTCGAGAACCCTAGCAAAAAAACCACAAAATTCCCCAAATCCCCTTCCGGGAGTGCCATACAAATCGCCAACGATATGTACCTATAGCTCCTACTTTCTAGCTTGAATAATCATTTTTAGTGCTAGCAATATGTTAAATGCTTACCAAAGCCAATTTGTCAAGAAACTCTGTCTCGTCCTCATCCAAAGCCTTTGGGGGTCCTGGATAGAACAATAAAATGATCAGAAAACAAGAAAAAAATTAACTAAACCCTAAATCTTGTGCTTTAGCCCTTTCAATGGAGTTACGGCAACTAGCCGAGAGCAGGTTAGAGAAGGTTGTCCAACAAGACCAAAAGATGTTTACAGTTTATCCCAGGTTCAGGCCAGAACAAGGATATACTCCTCTTTGTTTCAGAAAAGGTACAGGTAAGCCCAACTGTAGATTAACACTAGCATAGACATGCTTTGCTTATCAATAAACACTTTGGGCCGAAGGCTTAGTGTTTGTATTGCAACTCACTTCTTACTTGCTCTAACTGACTGCATCCTTTTAATGGGCATTAAACTTCACATTGCTCGTAGTCTTTCGCAAGATGGGAAGTGGTGCAGTGGGTGGATAACTTACTGTGCTTGAAGCGCTCATTGAACTCGGCATCCTTCTTATCCTTGTTCTCCTGCAGGATCTGCACAGCGTGAACATAAGCACTACCCATCAGTACGGTCTCCGGTAGAGGATTATTGACACAAGCAAATGGGAGCGAAGGCGAGAAAGGAAAAAAAATTAAAAACCTGGAAGAGGGGCTTGTCGCGCTGGGCGGTGCCGTCTTCCACCCGCTCCCCTCTCGACCGCTTCGCCTCGTCGAGCTGCGAAAATTTTCCCCACCCCGCCAAAATCTCAGCAATTTTTTCTAGGTTTTCCGCATCCGACTCTACGCGCTAGGGTAGTGGGCAGGCGGGCAATCGAAAGAGAGGCGGATATTAGGGTACTGTAGCCTTGCCTGCTCCTCGGAGACGAAGCTGACGAGGCGGATGGCCGGCGGAGCAGCCGCCTTGGAGCTCGACGACGTCTCCTCCCAGCTCATTCGGACGGCGACGACTCCTCTTCTCCTCCGCCGCGCGGGCTGACGAGGCCTCTGCGAGCCTGCGAGATCCCTAAAACCAGACGAATCACGAGTCTCACTCACAGCCGTTGGATTACGATCTCGTCGATCTCAGGGCTTCTTTGATTTGCATTTTTAACTAGTGGCATTTGATTTTTTTTGCCACTCTTTACTTGGGACTTTGACAATTTGCCACTGCTTACTTTCTAGTATTTGATTTTCTTATATATACGGAAAAGGTAATTGACGAACGGTGTACCTTTAGGAATAAATCCAAAACTTCACGCCTGCATGCCCCGCTTTTTTGCACGGCGTGCCGTTTGCCCTTCTTTTGCGTCAGTTCACGTTTGGTTTTTCCTACCAGGTACTCAACGGCGGAGCTATGTAGAGAGCTGAGGGGGCTATGGGCCCCGGCCCAGATGAATATTTTTCATCAGGTAGTAGTATTGTAGGCCCATCAAGCCATGCACGCACACTTCAGGCACAGAGGGCAACCTGTTTCCGCCTCCACTGTTCGCAACTACTCCCCAGCCACGCTCGCTTCCATGCATGAACCAGCCAACCTACCGTCATGCCGCTGCACTCGCTCGATGCGCCGAAGCCCACTAGCAGCTTGCCCTGACCCGTGCGCTCCGCCAGCGAACACTCCCGGCGTTAAGGAGGGAGGAACAAGGTGCGCCTCAGCCCTTTGACCGTCGTCTCCTGCTCTTTGCCACTGGCCTCCCCGGTCTGGTGCTCGTCCACGCCGGCCGGTCGACCGGCCAGCCGGCCACCCGTCGTCACCGTCCGCCCCTCTCAATACGAATTTGTTAACGCTCTATGCGGCTGCGCCCACCCATAAATTGTGTTGCATATGTACGAGTAGGACAGTGAAATTAGGAAAACATGGGCATTACTAAAATTTTGAATTTCTTGTTGTTTCCTGTATGAGTTTGATTGGTAATTTAGCAATCAGTATGCATGTTCATCTGATCTAATTGGGGATTTCTTGTTTCTTGGGTCACAAATTTGCATGTGTTCTCCCGAGTAGACAGATCAAGTGACCATGGTTAAGGGCAGCAACGGCAAACCAGATTCGATCATTAAAAGACCTGGGGACACTAGGTGGAGTTCTCACACGTTGGTTGTATTCAGTCTTATGAAGTTGGTTAATGCGGTAAATTTTGTTATGTAAAATATGGTTGCTGATAGATAAGTGCTGCCATCAATATGGATAAGTATAAATTTGCTTGAAGTCTACAAGTTCTAGCTTGTTGTGGTTGGTTAATTTTTGTCTTGTCATTGCCCCCCCCATATATTCTTGCCAAGATCCGCCACTGCAGGTACTCGTACATGAATTAATTCTGAGTGAAAAATTGCATGCTTTATTTGGGATTGGAACTTAGGTCTCTAGAGTCCCACTGGTCATCTCAACCCAAGGTGAGTGTTGTCCAATTATTCAAAACTAACGCCTTTTGGCATTTTCTACTTTTCTTCTTAGTATAAGAAAGTCTTTTCCTTTTCTTCCCCTAGGTTTGTTTCATGCATCTGTGTCGCACATTACATGGTGAAGGTAGATTGATGTTTGATGGTGTTACGGTCAGGGGTGCCTTATCATATCGAAAGTTGGTCTTAGTAGGACGGCCTAAGGCCCCTAAGTACATTTATGCCCTAAGTTGTCAGCCCGACCTATGGGTCCAACAAGAGAAGGACCCGGAGGACTTGGAGTACACAATAAGGCGACCTTTATCCAGGAGGATGTTGGGAATCGTTGCATGGAAAATATTTTTTTCTACACACACGCAATGATCTATCCATGGAGATGCATAGAAACAAGAGGGAGAGTGTGTCTACGTACCCTCGTAGACCGTAAGCGGAAGCGTTTTCACAACGCGGTTGGTGTAGTCGAACTTTCTTCGCGCTCCACCGATCAAGTACCGAACGTACGACACCTCCGAGTTCTGCACACGTTCAGCTCGGTGATGTCCCTCGCCTTCTTGATCCAGCAAGGTGTCGAGGTAGTAGATGAGTTCCATCAGCACGACAGTGTGGTGACAGTGATGGTGAAGTGATCTGCACAGGGTTTCGCCTAAGCACCACGAGAATATAACCGGGGGTGTAAACTGTGGAGGGGGTGCCGCACACGGCTAACAATTAATGTTGTGTGTTATAGCCCCCCCTCCCCACATATATATAGGTGGGAGGGAGAGGGAAGAGGCCAAGGGGCGCCCCAAGTGGGGCCGAATCCCACTTGGGCTCCTGCCCTAGTTCGCCCCCCCCCCCTTCCTTGTATAGGCGCCAGGGGAAGGAAGGGGGAGGTGCCCCCCTTTCCTTTCTCCCTTGAGAAGGGGAAGGAAGGAGGGACTTGCCCTCCCCCTTTCCTTTCCCTAGGGCTGGCCGGCCTAGTGGAGGGGCGCACCAGCCCCTTGTGGGCTAGTCTATCCCTCCCTTGGCCCATTAAGCCCATATCTTTGCCGGGGGGTGCCCCGAACCCCTTTCGGTGACCCTATATGTACTCGGTACCCTCTGGAACATTTTCGGTGTCCGAATGCCATCGTCCTATATATCAATCTTTACCTCTCGACCATTTCGAGACTCCTCATCATGTCCGTGATCTCATCCAGGACTCCAAACAACATTCGGTCACTAAATCACATAACTCATATAATACTATATCATCATCGAACGTTAAGCGTGCGGACCCTACAGGTTCGAGAACTATGTAGACATGACCGAGACACCTCTCTGGTTGATAACTAATAGCGGAACCTAGATGCTCATATTGGCTCCTACATATTCTACGAAGATCTTTATCGGTCGAACCGTTATGACAACATACACAATTCCTTTTGTCCATCGGTATGTTACTTGCCCGAGATTCAATCGTCAGTATCTTCATACCTAGTTCAATCTCATTACCAGCAAGTCTCTTTACTCGTTCCGTAATACATCATCCTGCAACTAACTCATTAGTCACTTTGCTTGCAAGGCTTCTTATGATGTGCATTACCAAGAGGGCCCAGAGATACCTCTCTGATACTCAGAGTGATAAATCCTAATCTCGATCTATGCCAACCCAACAAACACCTTCGGAGATACCTCTAGAGCATCTTTATAATCACCCAGTTACGTTGTGAGGTTTGATAGCACACAAGGTATTCCTCCGGTGTCCGGGAGTTGCAAAATCTCATAGTCGAAGGAATATGTATTTGACATGAAGAAAGCAATAGCAATAAAACTGAACGATCATTATGCTAAGCTAACAGATGGGTCTTGTCCATCACATCATTCTCCTAATGATGTGATCCCGTTATGAAATGACAACTCATGTCCATGGTTAGGAAACCTTAACCATCTTTGATCAACGAGCTAGTTAAGTAGAGGCTCACTAGGGACATAGTGTTTGTCTATGTATTCACACATGTATTTGGGTTTCCGATCAATACAATTCTAGCATGAATAATAAACATTTATCATGAATAAGGAAATATAAAATAACAACTTTACTATTGCCTCTAGGGCATATTTCCTCAATATCCCACTACACTAGAGTCAATAATCTAGATTACATAGTAATGATTCTAACACCCATGGAGTCTTGGTGTTGATCATGTTTTGCTCGTGGAAGAGGCTTAGTCAACGGGTCTACTACATTCAAATCCGTATGTATTTTTCAAATCTCTATGTCTCCCTCCTTGACTTGATCACGGATGAAGTTGAAGTGTCTCTTGATGTGTTTGGTTCTTTTGTGAAATCCGGATTTCTTTGCTAAGGCTATTGCTCCAGTATTGTCAAAAAATATTTTCGTTGGACCCGATGCACTAGGTATTACACCTAGATCGGATATGAACTCCTTCATCCAGACTCCTTCATTTGCTGCTTCCGAAGCAGCTATGTACTTCGCTTCGCACGTAGATCCCGCCACGACGCTCTACTTGGAACTGCAACAACTGACAGCACCACCATTCAATATAAATACATATCCGGTTTGTGACTTGGAGTCATCCGGATCATTGTCAAAACTAGCATCGACGTAACCATTTATGACGAGATCTTTGTCACCTCATAAATGAGAAAGATATCCTTAGTCCTTTTCAGGTACTTCATGATGTTCTTGATCGTTGTCCAATGATCCAGTCCTGGATTACTTTGGTACCTCTCTGCTAAACTTATAGCAAGGCACACATCAGGTCCGGTACACAACATAGCATACATGATAGAACCTATGGCTGAGGCATAGGGAATGAATTTCATTTTCTCTCTATCTTCCGCAATGGTCGGGCATTGAGTCTGACTCAACTTCACACTTTGTAACACAAACAAGAACCCTTTCTTTGACTGGTCCATTTTGAACTTCTTCAAAATTTTATCAAGGTATGGCTTTGTGAAAGTCCTATTAAGCATATTGATCTATCTCTATAGATCTTGATGCCCAATATATAAGCAGCTTCACCGAGATCTTTGATACGTCTCCATCGTATCTACTTTTCCTAACGCTTTTCCTCTTGTTTTGGACTCTAATTTGTATGATTTGAATGAAACTAGCCCGAACTGACGTTGTTTTCAGCAGAACTACCATGGTATTGTTTTTTGTGCAGAAATAGAAGTTCTAGGAATGGAACGAAACTTTGCGAGGATTTTTAATATAATAAATAAGAATTTCTGGAGCTAGGAACCACCGGAGGGGGGCACCTGAGTGGGCACAACTCACCAGGGCGCCCCCTCCAGACGCTATAAAATCCTATTTTTTCAGAAAAAATTAGGGAGAAAGAATTATCGTGTTCCACGAGATGAAGCTGCCGTCACCTCCTGTTCTTCATCGAGAGGCCGGATCTAGAATCTGTTTGGGGCTCCGGAGAGGGGGATCTTCGATCTTCGTCATCACCAACCCTTCTCCATCGTCAATTCCATGATGCTCCCCACCGGGAGTGAGTAATTCATTCGTAGGCTCGCTGGTTGGTGAGGAGTTGGATGAGATTCATCATGTAATCTAGTTAGTTTTGTTAGGGCTTGATCCCTAGTATCCACTATGTTCTGAGATTGATGTTGACATGACTTTGCCATGCTTAATGCTTGTCACTTTGGGCTCGGGTGCCATGATTTCAGATCTGAACCGTTTATGTTATCACCATTATATCTATGTTCTAGATCCGATCTTGCAAGTTATAGTCACCTACTACGTGTTATGATCCGACAACCCCAGAGTGACATTAGTCGGGACCACTCTTGGTGATGACCGTAGTTTGTGGAGTTCATGTTGAAGGAAATATGCCCTAGAGGCAATAATAAAGTTGTTATTTATATTTCCTTATATCAAGATAAATGTTTATTATTCGTGCTAGAATTGTATTAACCGAAAACTTAGTACATGTGTGAATACATAGACAAAACAAAGTGTCCCTAGTATGCCTTTACTAGACTAGCTCATTGATCAAAGATGGTGAAGTTTCCTGACCATAGACATTTGTTGTCATTTGATGAACGGGATCACATCATTAGAGAATGATGTGATGGACAAGACCCATCTGTTAGCTTAGCATAATGATCGTTAAGTTTTATTGTTATTGCTTTCTTCATGACTTATACATATTACTCTGACTATGAGATTATGCAACTCCCGAATATCGGAGGAACACCTTGTGTGCTATCAAACGTCACAATGTAACTGGGTGATTATAAAGGTGCTCTACAGGTGTCTTCGAAGGTGTTTGTTGGGTTGGCATAGATCAAGATTAGGATTTGTCACTCCGAGTATCGGAAAGGTATCTCTGGGCCCTCTCGGTAATGCACATCACTATAAGCCTTGCAACCAATGTGACTAATGAGTTAGTTGCGGGATGATGCATTATGGAACGAGTAAAGAGACTTGCTGGTAACGAGATTGAACTAGGTATGATGATACCGACGATCGAATCTCGGGCAAGTAACATACCGATGACAAAGGGAATAACGTATGTTGTTATGCGGTTTGACCAATAAATATCTTCGTAGAATATGTAGGAGCCAATATCAGCATCCAGGTCCCGCTATTGGTTATTGACCTGAAATGTGTCTTGGTCATGTCTACATAGTTCTCGAACCCGTAGGGTCCGCACGCTTAACGTTCGATGATGATTTGTATTATGAGTTATGTGTTTTGGTGACCGAAGTTTGTTCGGAGTCCCAGATGAGATCGCGGACATGATGAGGAGTCTCGAAATGGTCGAGAGGTAAAGATTCATGTATTGGAAGGTAGTATTCGGACATTGGAATGGTTTTGAGTGATTCGGGTATTTTACCGGAGTACGGGGAGGTTACCGGAACCCCCCGGGGAAGTATTGGGCCTAGATGGGCCTTAGTGGAGAGAGAGAAGGGCCGCAAGGGGTGGCTGCCTGCCATGGCAGTCTGAATTGGACTAGGGGAGGGGCGGCTTCCCCTTTCCCTTTCCATGTCCCTCTCTTTTCCCCTTTCCCACTCTAGAATAGGAAGGGGGAATCCTACTAGGACTAGGAGTCCTGGTAGGACTCCCCCTTGGTGCACCCCCTCCTGGCCGGCCTCCTCCTCCTCCCCTCCTTTATATACGGGGGCGGGGGGCACCCTAAAGGCACATCAATTGTTCTCTTAGCCGTGTGCGGTGCCCCCTCCACAGTTTACTCCTCCGGTCATAGCGTCATAGTGCTTAGGCGAAGCCCTGCGCGGATCACATCACCATCACCGTCACCATGCCGTCGTGCTGACGGAACTCTCCCTCGACCCTCTGCTGGATCAAGAGTTCGAGGGACGTCATCGAGCTGAACGTGTGCTGAACACGAAGGTGCCATACGTTCGGTACTAAGATCGATTGGATCGTGAAGACGTTCGACTACATCAACCGTGTTAACCTAACGCTTGCGCTTTTGGCCTATGAGGATAAGTGGACACACTCTCCCCCTCTCGTTGCTATGCATCTCCTAGATTGATCTTGCGTGATCGTAGGAATGTTTTTGAAATTGCTTGCTACATTCCCCAACAGTGGCATCCGAGTCAGGTCTATGCTTAGATGATATGCACGAGTAGAACACAATGAGTTGTGGGTGATAATAGTCATACTGCTTACCACCAACGTCTTATTTTGATTCGGTGGTATTGTTGGATGAAGCGGCCCGGACTAACATTACATGACCATGTTCATGAGTCCGGTTCTACTAATGTGCTTTGCACATAAGTGGCTGGCAGGTGTCTGTCTCTCCAGCTTTAGTTGAATTGAGTTTGACTACGCCCGGTCCTTTTTGAAGGTTAAAACAACACACTTGACAAAAAATCATTGTGGTTTTGATGCCTAGGTAAGAACAGTTCTTGCTAGAAGCTCGTAGCAGCCACGTAAAACTTGCAACAACAAAGTAGAGGATGTCTAACTTGTTTTTGCAGGGCATGTTGTGATGTGATATGGTCAGGTGATGAGATATAAATTGTTGTATGAGATGATCATGTTTTGTAAAAGTTATCGGCAACTGGCAGGAGCCTTATGGTTGTCTCTTTATTGTATGAAATGCAATCGCCATGTAATTGCTTTACTTTATCACTAAGCGGTAGCGATAGTCATAGAAGCAATAGTTGGCGAGACGACAACGACGCTATGATGGAGACCAAGGTGTCAAGCCGATGACGATGGAGATCATGACGGTGCTTTGGAGATGGAGATCAAAAGCACACGATGATGATGGCCATATCATGTCACATATTTTGATTGCTTGCGATGTTTATCTTTTATGCATCTTATTTTGCTTAGTATGACGGTAGCATTATGATATGTCTCCAACGTATCTATAATTTTTGATTGTTCCATGCTATTATATTATCTGTTTTGGATGTTTATGGGCTTTATTATACACTTTTATATTATTTTTGAGAGTAACTTATTAACCGAAAGCCCAATGCAAATTGCTGTTTTTTGCCTATTTCAGTGTTTCGCAGAAAAGGAATATCAAACGGAATCCAAATGGAATGAAACCTTCGCGAGGATCTTTTTTGGAACAAACACAATCCAGGAGACTTGGAGTGGATGTCAAGGAAGCAGCGAGGCGGCCACGAGGTAGGGCGGCGTGCCCCCACCCTCATGGGCCCCTCGCAGCTCCACCGACCTACTTCTTTCTCCTATATATACTCTTATACCCTGAAAACATCAAGGGGAGTCACGAAACCACTTTTCCACCGCCGCAACCTTCTGTACCTGTGAGATCCCATTTGGGGACCTTTTCCGGCAATCTGCCGGAGGGGGATTCGATCACGGAGGGCTTCTACATCAACACCATAGCCTCTCCGGTGATGTGTGAGTAGTTTACCACAGACCTTCGGGTCCATAGTATTAGCTAGATGGCTTCTTCTCTCTCTTTGGATCTCAATAAAAAGTTCTCCTTGATGTTCTTGGAGATCTATTCGATGTAATTCTTTTTGCGGTGTGTTTGCCAAGATCCGATGAATTGTGGGTTTATGATTAAGATTATCTATCAACAATATTTGATTCTTCTCTGAATTCTTATATGCATGATTTTATATCTTTGCAAGTCTCTTCGAATTATCAGTTTGGTTTGGCCTACTAGATTTATCTTTCTTGCAATGGGAGAAGTGCTTAGCTTTGGGTTCAATCTTGCGGTGCTCGATACCAGTGACAGAAAGGGACCCGACATGTATTGTATTGTTGCCATCGGGGATAAAAAGACGGGGTTTATATCATATTGCTTGAGTTTATCCCTCTACATCATGTCATCTTGCCTAATGCGTTACTCTATTCTTATGAACTTAATACTCTAGATGCATGCTGGATAGCGGTCGATGTGTGGAGTAATAGTAGTAGATGCAGAATCGTTCGAGTCTACTTGACACGAACGTGATGCCTATGTTCATGATCATGCCTAGATATCATCATAACTATGCGCTTTTCTATCAATTGCTCGGCAGTAATTTGTTCACCCACCGTAATATATGCTATCTTGAGAGAGGCCACTAGTGAAACCTATGGCCCCCGGGTCTACTTTACATCATATAAGTTTCCAATCTACAATTTTCTAGTTTACTATTTATTTTGCAATCTTTACTTTTCAATCTATACAACAAAAATACCTAAAATATTTATCTTATTATCTCTATCATATCTCACTTTCGTAAGTGACCGTGAAGGGATTGACAACCCCTTTATCGCGTTGGTTGCGAGGTTCTTGTTTGTTTGTGCAGGTACTAGGTGACTTGCGTGTAGTCTCCTACTGGATTGATACCTTGGTTCTCAAAAGCTGAGGGAAATACTTACGCTACTTTGCTGCATCACCCTTTCCTCTTCAAGGGAAAACCAACGCATGCTCAAGAGGTAGCAAGAAGGATTTCTGGCGCCGTTGCCGGGGAGATTTGCACCAAGTCAAGTCAAGATTTGATCTCCCGACAACTAGCCATTTCTGGCGCCGTTGCCGGGGAGATCTACGCCAAGTCAAGACATACCAAGTACCCATCACAAACTCTTATCCCTCACATTACATTATTGTTGGGGAACATAGTAATTTCAAAAAAATTCCTACGCACACACAAGATCATGGTGATGCATAGCAACGAGAGGGAAGAGTGTTGTCTACGTACCCTCGTAGACCGTAAGCGGAAGCGTTATGACAACACGGTTGATGTAGTCGTACGTCTTCACGATCGACCGATCCTAGCACCGAAGGTACGGCACCTCCGCGATCTGCACACGTTCGGCTCGGTGATGTCCCACGAACTCACGATCCAGTAGAGCTTCGAGAGAGAGCTTCGTCAGCACGACGGCGTGATATTGGTGATGATGATGCTACCGGAATAGGGCTTCGCCTAAGCACCACTACGATATGACCGAGGTGGATTATGGTGGAGGGGGAACCGCACACGGCTGGAAACAATCAACTAGGGTGTTCTAGGGTGCCCCCTGCCCCCGTATATAAAGGAGCAAGGGGGAGGCCGGCCGGCCTTGGGGCGCGCCAAGGAGAGGGGGAGTCCTCCTCCTAGTAGGAGTAGGACTCCCCTTGTCCTATTCCAACTAAGAAGGGGGGAGGGGGAAGGAAGGAGAGGGAGAGAGGGAGGAAACAGGGGGCGCCGCCCCCCTCATTGTCCAATTCGGACTCCCAAGGGGGGGCAGCCCTAGGCCCTCTCCTCTCTCTCCCACAAGGCCCATGTTGGCCCATTAGTTCCCCTGGGGTTCTTATAACCCCTCCGGCACTCCGATAAATATCCGGTGTCCGAATATAGTCATCCAATATATCAATCTTTATGTCTCGACCATTTCGAGACTCCTCGTCATGTCCGTGATCATATTCGGGACTCTGAACTATCTTCGGCACATCAAAACACATAACCTCGTAATACCGATCGTCACCGAACGTTTAGCATGCGGACCCTACGGGTTCGAGAACTATGTAGACATGACTGAGACATGTCTCCGGTCAATAACCAATAGCGGAACCTGGATGCTCACATTGGCTCCTACATATTCTACGAAGATCTTTATCGGTCACACGGCATAACAACATACGTTGTTCCCTTTGTCATCGCTATGTTACTTGCCCGAGATTCGATCGTCGGTATCTCAATACCTAGTTCAATCTCGTTATCGACAAGTCTCTTTACTCATTCCGTAATGCATCATCCTGCAACTAACTCATTAGTCACAATGCTTGCAAGGCTTATAGTGATGTGTATTACCGAGAGGGCCCAGAGATACCTCTTCGACAATCAGAGTGACAAATCCTAATCTCGATCTATGCCAACTCAACAAACACCATCGGAGACACCTGTAGAGCACCTTTGTAATCACCCAGTTACATTGTGACGTTTGGTAGCACAAAAAGTGTTCCTCCGGTATTTGGGAGTTGCATGATCTCATAGTCATAGGAACATGTATAAGTTATGGAGAAAGCAATAGCAACAAACTAAACGATCATCGTGCTAAGCTAACAGATGGGTCAAGTCAATCACATCATTCTCTAATGATGTGATCCCGTTTAATCAAATGACAACTCATGTCTATGGTTAGGAAACATAACCATCATTGATTTAACGAGCTAGTCAAGTAGAGGCAAACTAGTGACACTCTGTTTGTCTATGTGTTCACACATGTACTAAGTTTCCAGTTAATACAATTCTAGCATGAATAATAAACATTTATCATGATATAAGGAAATATAAATAACAACTTTATTATTGCCTCTAGGGCATATTTCCTTCAGTCTCCCACTTGCACTAGAGTCAATAATCTAGATTACATTGTAATGATTCTAACACCTATGGAGTCTTGGTGTTGATCATGTTTTGCTCGTGAGAGAGGCTTAGCCAACGGGTCTGCAACATTCAGATCCGTATGTATCTTGCAAATCTCTATGTCTCCCTCCTTGACTTGATCGCGGATGGAATTGAAGCGTCTCTTGATGTGCTTGGTTCTTTTGTGAAATCTGGATTCCTTTGGCAAGGCAATTGCACTAGTATTGTTACAAACGATTTTCATTGGACCCGATGCACTAGGTATGACACCTAGATCAGATATGAACTCCTTCATCCAAACTCCTTCATTTGCTGCTTCTGAAGCAGCTATGTATTCCGCTTCACACGTAGATTCCGCCACAACACTCTGCTTGGAACTACACCAACTAACAGCTCCACCATTTAATAAAAACACGTATCCGGTTTGTGACTTAGAGTCATCCAGATCAGTGTCAAAGCTTGCATCGACGTAACCGTTTACAACAAGCTCTTTGTCACCTCCATATACGAGAAACATATCCTTAGTCCTTTTCAGGCATTTAAGGATATTCTTGACCGCTGTCCAGTGATCTACTCCTGGATTACTTTGGTACCTCCCTGCTAAACTGATAGCAAGGCACACATCAGGTTTGGTACACATCATTGCATACATGATAGAGCCTATGGCTGAAGCATAGGGAACACCTTTCATTTTCTCTCTATCTTCTGTAGTGGTCGGGCCTTGAGTCTGACTCAACTTCACACCTTGTAATACAGGCAAGAACCCTTTCTTTGCGTGATCCATTTTGAACTTCTTCAAAACTTTATCAAGGTATGTGCTTTGTGAAACTCCAATTAAGCGTCTTGATCTATCTCTATAGATCTTGATTCCCACTATATAAGCAGCTTCACCGAGGTCTTTCATTGGAAAATTCTTATTCATGTATCCTTTTATGCTATTCAGAAACTCGGTATCATTTCCGATTAATAATATGTCATCTACATATAATATCAGAAATGCTACGGAGCTTCCACTCACTTTCTTGTAAATACATGCTTCTCCAAAAGTCTCTATAAAACCATATGCTTTGATCACACTATCAAAGCATATATTCCAACTCCGAGAGGCTTGCACCAGTCCATAAATGGATCGCTGGAGCTTGCATACTTTGTTAGCACCTTTTGGATCGACAAAACCTTCTGGTTGCATCATATACAACTCTTCATCAAGATATCCATTAAGGAATGCAGTTTTGACATCCATTTGCCAAATTTCATAATCATAAAATGCGGCAATTGCTAACATGATTTGGACGGACTTAAGCATCGCTATGGGTGAGAAGGTCTCATCGTAGTCAACTCCTTGAACTTGTCAAAAACCTTTTGCAACAAGTTGAGCTTTGTAGACAGTAACATTACCGTCAGCGTCAGTCTTCTTCTTGAAGATCCATTTATTCTCTATGGCCCGCCAATCATCGGGCAAGTCAACCAAAGTCCACACTTTGTTCTCATACATGGATCCCATATCAGATTTCATGGCCTCAAGCCATTTTGCGGAATCTGGGCTCATCATCGCTTCCTCATAGTTCGTAGGTTCGTCATGGTCAAGTAACATGACTTCTAGAACAGGATTACCGTACCACTCTGGTGCGGATCTTACTGTGGTTGACCTACGAGGTTCGGTAGTAACTTGATCAGAAGTTTCATGATCATCATCATTAGCTTCCTCACTTACTGGTGTAGGAATCACTGGAACTGATTTCAGTGATGAACTATTTTCCAATAAGGGAGAAGGTACAATTATCTCATCAAGTTCTACTTTCCTCCCACTGACTTCTTTCGAGAGAAACTCCTTCTCTAGAAAGGACCATTCTTAGAAACGAATATCTTGCCTTCGGATCTGTGATAGAAGGTGTACCCAACAGTCTCCTTTGGGTATCCTATGAAGACACATTTCTTTGATTTGGGTTCGAGCTTATCAGGTTGAAGTTTTTTCACATAAGCATCGCAGCCCCAAACTTTAAGAAACGACAACTTGGGTTTCTTGCCAAACCACAGTTCATAAGGTGTCATCTCGACGGATTTAGATGGTGCCCTATTTAACGTGAATGCATCCGTCTCTAAAGCATAACCCCAAAATGATAGCGGTAAATCAGTGAGAGACATCATAGATCGCACCATATCTAATAAAGTGCGGTTACGACGTTCGGACACACCATTATGTTGTGGTGTTCCAGGTGGCGTGAGTTGCGAAACTATTCCGCATTGTTTCAAATGAAGTCCAAACTCATAACTCAAATATTCACCTCCATGACCAGATCGTAGAAACTTGATTTTCTTGTTATGATGATTTTCCACTTCACTCTAAAATTCTTTGAACTTTTCAAAAGTTTCAGACTTATGTTTCATTAAGTAGATATACCCATATATTCTCAAATCATCTGTGAAGGTGAGAAAATAACAATATCCGCCGCGAGCTTCAATGTTCATTGGACCACATACATCAGTATGTATGATTTCCAATAACTCTGTTGCTCGCTCCATTGTTCCGGAGAACGGAGTTTTAGTCATCTTGCCCATGAGGCATGGTTCGCAAGTACCAAGTGATTCATAATCAAGTGATTCCAGAAGTCCATTAGAATGGAGTTTCTTCATGCGCTTTACACCAATATGACCTAAACGGCAGTGCCACAAATAAGTTGCACTATCATTATCAACTCTGCATCTTTTGGCTTCAATACTATGAACATGTGTATCACTACTATCAAGATTTAGTAAAAATAGACCACTCATCAAGGGTGCATGACCATAAAAGATATTACTCATATAAATAGAACAACCATTATTCCCTGATTTAAAAGAATAACCGTCTCGCATCAAACAAGATCCAGATATAATGTTCATGCTCAACACTGGCACCAAATAACAATTATTTAGGTCTAAAACTAATCCAGAAGGTAGATGTAGAGGTAGTGTGCCGACGACGATCACATCGACTTTGGAACCATTTCCCACGCGCATCATCACCTTATCCTTAGCCAATCTTCGCTTAATCCGTAGCCCCTGTTTCGAGTTGCAAATGTTAGCAACTGAACCCGTATCAAATACCTAGGCACTGCTACGAGCATTAGTAAGGTACACATCAATAACATGTATATCAAATATACCTTTCACTTTGCCATCCTTCTTCTCTGCCAAATACTGGGGGCAGTTATGCTTTCAGTGACCAGTTCCTTTGAAGTAGAAGCACTCAGTCTCATGCTTAGGTCCAGACTTGGTTTCTTCACTTGAGCAGCAACTGGCTTGCTGTTCTTCTTGAAGTTCCCTTTCTTCCCTTTACCCTTTTTCTTGAAACTGGTGGTCTTGTTGACCATCAACACTTGATGCTCCTTCTTGATTTCTACCTCCGCAGCCTTTAGCATTGCGAAGAGCTCAGTAATCGTCTTATCCATCCCTTGCATATTATAGTTCATCATGAAGCTCTTGTAGCTTGGTGGCAGTGATTGAAGAACTCTGTCAATGACACTATCATCAGGAAGATTAACTCCGAGTTGAGTCAAGTGGTTGTGGTACCCAGACATTCTGAGTATATGTTCACTGACTGAACTATTCTCCTCCATCTTGCAGCTGTAGAACTTATTGGAGACTTCATATCTCTCAATCCGGGCATTTGCTTGAAATATTAACTTCAACTCCTAGAACATCTCATATGCTCCATGACGTTCAAAACGTCGTTCAAGTCCCGGTTCTAAGCCGTAAAGCATGGCACACTGAACTATCGAGTAGTCATCAGCTTTGCTCTGCCAAGTGTTCACAACATCTGGCGTTGCTCCTGCAGCGGGTTTGTCACCTAGCGGTGCTTCCAGGACGTAATTCTTCTGTGCAACAATGGGGATAATCCTCAAGTTATGGACCCAGTCCATGTAGTTGCTACCATCATCTTTCAACTTAGCTTTCTCTAGGAACGCATTAAAATTCAACGAAACAACAGCACGGGCCATCTATCTACAACAACATAGACATGCAAAATACTATCAGGTACTAAGTTCATGATAAACTAAAGTTCAATTAATCAAATTACTTAAGAACTCCCACTTAGATAGATATCTCTCTAATCATCTAAGTGATCACGTGATCCATATCAACTAAACCATGTCTGATCATCACGTGAGATGGAGTAGTTTTCAACGGTGAACATCACTATGTTGATCATATCTACTATATGATTCATGCTCGACCTTTCGGTCTTAGTGTTCCGAGGCCATATCTGCATATGCTAGGCTTGTCAAGTTTAACCCGAGTATTCTGCATGTGCAAAACTGGCTTGCACCCATTGTATGTGAACATAGAGCTTATCACACCCGATCATCACGTGGTGTCTCGGCACGACGAACTGTAGCAATGGTGCATACTCAGTGTCGGTGTAAAAAAGAAAGGGCTCTCCTTTTGCACCCCTTAACTTGTGCACGGGCAGTCAGAGCCATGCCCACGGCCACACTATGCAGGGCAGAGGAGGGATGCCGGAGCGCAAGACGACCAAAGCAACGCCAAGACGCAAAGAAAGCAAGAAGGCAAGGTGGACTCCCTCGGCAAGACTCTTGTCGGGGTGGCTTCCGCAGCTTCGGCAAGATCCTTGCCAAGGCAACTTGCCTGACGCCAGCAGAGCACGCCACCCTTGAGCCTAAGGGGTTCCTACACCATATTGGAACAAAGGCTCGGGAGGCACCTCCGTGGTGGCTGCTACCTCTTGAGCACTGCGTTGGTTTTCCCTTGAAGAGGAAAGGGTGATGCAGCAAAGTAGCGTAAGTATTTCCCTCAGTTTTTGAGAACCAAGGTATCAATCCAGTATGAGGCCAAGCACGAGTCCCTCGCACCTACACAAACAAATAAAATCCTCGCAACCAACGCAGTAAAGGGGTTGTCAATCCCTTCACGGTCACTTACGAAAGTGAGATCTGATAGATATGATAAGATAATATTTTTGGTATTTTTATGATAAAGATGCAAACTAAAGAAAGCAAAATAAACGGAAAAGGAAATAACTTCTTGACGGAAGATCAATATGATGGAAAATAGACCCGAGGGCCATAGGTTTCACTAGTGGCTCCTCTAGAGAGCATACGTATTACGGTGGGTAAACAAATTACTGTTGAGCAATTGACAGAAGTGAGCATAGTTATGAGAATATCTAGGTATGATCATGTATATAGGCATCACGTCCGAGACAAGTCGACCGACTCCTGCGTGCATCTACTACTATTACTCCACACATCGACCGCTATCCAGCATGCATCTAGAGTATTAAGTTCAAAAGAACAGAGTAACGCTTTAAGCAAGATGACATGATGTAGAGGGATAAACTCATGCAATATGATATAAACCCCATCTTGTTATCCTCGATGGCAATAATACAATACGTGCCTTGCTGCCCCTACTGTCACTGGGAAAGGACACCGCAAGATTGAACCCAAAGCTAAGCACTTCTCCCATTGCAAGAAAGATCAATCTAGTAGGCCAAACCAAACTGATAATTCGAAGAGACTTGCAAAGATAACCAATCATACATAAAAGAATTCAGAGAAGATTCAAATATTGTTCATAGATAAACTTGATCATAAACCCACAATTCATCGGTCTCAACAAACACATCGCAAAAGAAGATTACATCGAATAGATCTCCATAAGAGAGGGGGAGAACATTGTATTGAGATCCAAAAAGAGAGAAGAAGCCATCTAGCTAATAACTATGGACCCGAAGGTCTGAAGTAAACTACTCACACTTCATCGGAGAGGCTATGGTGTTGATGTAGAAGCCCTCCGTGATCGATGCCCCCTCCGGCGGAGCTCCGGAAAAGGCACCAAGATGGGATATCACGGGTATAGAAGGTTGCGGCAGTGGAATTAGGGTTTTTGCTCCGTATCTGGTAGTTTGGGGGTACATAGGTATATATAGGAGGAAGAAGTATGTCGGTGGAGCAACATGGGCCACACGAGGGTGGAGGGCGCGCCTGGGGGGGGGGGG
>NC_041384.1:79611786-79704357 GCF_002162155.2 Triticum dicoccoides
GGGGGGGGGGGGAGGCGCGCCCCCTACCTCGTGCCCTCCTGGTTGCTTTCTTGACGTAGGGTCCAAGTCCTCTAGATCATGTTCGTTCTGAAAATCACGTTCCCGAAGGTTTCATTCCGTTTGGACTCCGTTTGATATTCTTTTTCTACGAAACTCTGAAATAGGCAAAAAACAACAATTCTGGGCCGGGCCTCCGGTTAATAGGTTAGTCCCAAAAATAATATAAAAGTGTATAATAAAGCCAAATAATGTCCAAAACAGGATATAATATATCACAGAACAATAAAAAATTATAGATACGTTGGAGACGTATCAATCATCCCCAAGCTTAATTCCTGCTCGTCCTCGAGTAGGTAAATGATAAAAACAGAATTTTTGATGTGGAATGCTACTTGGCATAATTTCAATGTAATTATCTTAATTGTGGTATGAATATTCAGATCCAAAAGATTCAAGACAAAAGTTCAATATTGACATAGAAATAATAATACTTCAAGCATACTAACTAAGAAATTTTGTCTCTTCAAAATAACATGGCCAAAGAAAGTTATCCCTACAAAATCATATAGTCTGGCTATGCTCCATCTTCACCATACAAAGTACTTAAATCATGCATAGCCCCGATGACAAGCCAAGCAATTGTTTCATACTTTTAGTGTTCTCAAACTTTTTCAATCTTCACGAAATACATGAGCATGGGCCATGGACATAGCACTATATGTGGAATAGAATGGTGGTTGTGGAGAAGACAAAAAGGGAGAAGATAGTCTCACATCAACTAGGCGTATCAACGGGCTATGGAGATGCCCATTAATAGATATCAATGCGAGTGAGTAGGGATTGCCATGCAACGGATGCACTAGAGCTATAAGTATATGAAAGCTCAACAAAAAGAAACTAAGTGGGTGTGCATCCTACTCGCTTGCTCACGAAGACCTAGGGCATTTTGAGGAAGCCCATCATTGGAATATACAAGCCAAGTTCTATAATGAAAAATTCCCACTAGTATATGAAAGTGATAACATAGGAGACTCTCTATCATGAAGATCATGGTGCTACTTTGAAGCACAAGTGTGGTAAAAGGATAGTAGCATTGCCCCTTCTCTCTTTTTCTCTTTTTTTATTTGGGCCCTTTCTCTTTTTTTATGGCCTCTTTTTTTAGTCCGGAGTCTCATCCCGACTTGTGGGGGAATCATAGTCTCAATCATCCTTTCCTCAATTGGGTCAATGCTCAAAAAATGATGATCATCACACTTTTTTATTTACTTACAACTCAACAATTACAACTCAGTACTTAACAAAATATGACTCTATGTGAATGCCTCCGGCGGTGTACCGGGATATGCAATGAATCAAGAGTGACATGTATGAAAGAATTATGAACGGTGGCTTTGCCACAAATACAATGTCAACTACATGATCATGCAAAGCAATATGATAATGATGGAGTGTGTCATAATAAATGGAACGGTGGTAAGTTGCATGGAATTATATCTCGGAATGGCTATGGAAATGACATGATAGGTAGGTATAGTGGCTGTTTTGAGGAAGGTATATGGTGGGTGTATGATACCGGCGAAAAGTGTGCGGTATTAGAGAGGCTAGCAACGGTGGAAGGAAGAAAGTGCATATGATCCATGGACTCAACATTAGTCATAAAGAACTCATATACTTATTGCAAAAATCTATTAGTTATTGAAGCAAAGTATTATGCGCATGCTCCTAGGGGGATAGATTGGTAGGAAAAGACCATCGCTCGTCCCCGACCGCCACTCATAAGGAAGACAATCAATAAATAAATCATGCTTCGACTTCATCACATAACGGTTCACCATACGTGCATGCTACGGGAATCACAAACTTCAACACAAGTATTCCTCAAATTCACAACTACTCAACTAGCATGACTCTAATATCACCATCTGCATATCTCTAAACAATTATCAAGTATCAAACTTCTCATAGTATTCAACACACTCATTAGATTTTTTTATTAATCTTGAATGCCTAACATAATTAAATCAAATTACCACGCTGTTTTGTAGGACTCTCAAAATAATCTAATTGAAGCATGAGAGAACAATAGTTTCTATAAAAAAAATCCACCACCGTGCTCTAAAAGATATAAGTGAAGCACTAGAGCAAAAACTATATAACTCAAAAGATATAAGTGAAGCACATAGAGTATTCTAACAATTTCCGAATCATGTGTGTCTCTCTAAAAAGGTGTGTACAGCAAGGATGATTGTGGCAAACTAACAAATAAAGACTCAAATAATACAAGACGCTCCAAGCAAAACACATATCATGTGGTGAATAAAAATATAGCTCCAAGTAAAGTTACCGATGGAAGTAGACGAAAGAGAGGATGCCTTCCGGGGCATCCCCAAGCTTTTGCTTTTAGGTGTCCTTAGATTATCTTGGGGTGCATGGGCATCCCCAAGATTAGGCTCTTGCCACTCCTTGTTCCATAATCCATCAAATCTTTTATCCAAAACTTGAAAACTTCACAACACAAAACTTAAAGTAGAAAATCTCGTGAGCTCCGTTAGCGAAAGAAAACAAAACACCACTTCAAGGTACTGTAACGAACTCATTATTTATTTATATTGGTGTTAAACCTACTGTATTACAACTTCTCTATGGTTTATAAACTATTTTACTAGCCATAGATTCATCAAAATAAGCAAACAACACACGAAAAACAGAATCTGTCAAAACAGAACAGTCTGTAGTAGTCTGTAGCTAACGCAAGTTCTGGAACCCCAAAAATTCTAAAATAAATTTCTTGACGTGAGGAATTTATCTATTAATCATATTCAAAAATAATTAAATAAATATCACTTTCCAAATAAAAATGGAAGCAATTATCATGAGCGCTAAAGTTTCTGTTTTTTACAGCAAGATTAAAAAGACTTTCCCCAAGTCTTCCCAACGGTTCTACTTGGCACAAACACTAATTAAAAACAAAAGACACAACCAAAACAGAGGCTAGATAAATTATTTATTACTAAACAGGAGAAAAAAGCTAGGAATAAAAATAAAATTGGGTTGCCTCCCAACAAGCGCTATCGTTTAACGCCCCTAGCTAGGCATAAAAGCAAGGATAGATCTAGGTATTGCCATCTTTGGTAGGCAATCCATAAGTGGCTCTCATAATAGATTCATATGGTAATTTAATTTTCTTTCTAGGGAAGTGTTCCATTCCTTTCCTTAACGGAAATTGGAATCTAATATTCCCTTCCTTCATATTAATAATTGCACCAATCGTTTTAAGGAAAGGTCTACCAAGAATAATAGGACATGAAGGATTGCAGTCTATATCAAGAACAATAAAATCTACGGGCACACAATTCCTATTTGCAACAATAAGAACATCATTAATTCTTCCCATATGTTTCTTAATAGTTGAATCCGCAAGGTGCAAGTTTAAAGAGCAGTCATCAAAATCACGGAAACCTAGCAAATCACACAAAGTCTTTGGAATCGTGGAAACACTAGCACCCAAATCACACAAAACATAGCATTCATGATCTTTAATTTTAATTTTAATAATAGGTTCCCACTCATCACAAAGTTTTCTAGGGATAGAAACTTCCAACTCAAGTTTTTCTTCATAAGATTGCATCAAAGCATCAACGATATGTTTGGTAAAGGCTTTATTTTGACTATAAGCATGAAGAGAATTTAGCATGGATTGCAACAAGGAAATACAATCTATCAAAGAGCAATTATCATAATTAAATTCCTTGAGATCCAAAATAGTGGGTTCATTGATATTTAAGGTTTTGACTTCTTCAATCCCACTTTTAACAATTTTAGCATCAAGATCTAAAGACTCCGAATTTTTGGAACGTCTTGTAGGTAAAGGTGGATCATATTAAGTCCCATCATTATCAAGATTCATATTGCAAAATAAAGATTTAATAGGGGACACATCAATAACTTTTAGATCTTCATCTTTATTATCATGGAAACTAGAAGAACACGCTTTTATAAAGCAATCTTTCTTAGCACGCATCCTAGCGGTTCTTTCTTTGCACTCATCAATGGAAATTATCATGGATTTGAGAGACTAATTGATATCATGCTTAGGTGGAATAGATCTAAGTTTCAAAGAATCAATATCAAGAGAAATTCTATCAACGTTCCTAGCCAACTCATCAATCTTAAGCAATTTTTCTTCAATCAAAGCATTGAAATTCTTTTGTGAAGTAATAAATTCTTTAATATTAGATTAAAAATCAGAGGGTATCTTATTAAAATTTCCATAAGAATTGTTGTAGGAATTACCATAATTATTAGAGGAATTACTAGGATATGGCCTAGGATTAAAGTTTCCTCTATACGCGTTGTTACCAAAATTATTCCTACCAACAAAATTCACATCCATAGATTCATTATTATTCTCAATTAAAGTAGACAAAGGCATATCATTAGGATCAGAAGAAACACTTTTATTAGCAAATAATTTCATAAGTTCATCCATCTTTCCACTCAAAACATTAGTTTCTTCTATCGCATGCACTTTCTTATTAGTAGATATTTCACTGTGCCATTGAGAATAATTAACCATAATATTATCTAGGAGTTTAGTAGCTTCTCCTAAAGTGATTTCCATAAAAGTGCCTCCCACGGCCGAATCTAAAAGATTTCTAGAAGCAAAATTCAACCCGGCATAAAAATTTGTATAATCATCCACAAATTCAAACCATGTGTAGGGCAATTACATATCATTAATTTCATCCTCTCCCAAGCTTGTGCAACATGTTCATGATCAAGTTGCTTAAAATTCATAATATCGTTTCTAAGAGAGACGATCTTAGCAGGAGGAAAATACTTAGAGATAAAAGCATCTTTGCACTGATTCCATGAATCAATACTATTTTTAGGCAAAGACAAAATCCAAGCTTTAGCACGATCTCTAAGCGAAAATGGAAATAGCTTCAATTTAACAATATCATTATCCACATCTTTCTTCTTTTGCATATCACACAGATCAACGAAGTTGTTTAGATGGGTAGCAACCTCTTCACTAGGAAGGCCGGAAAACGGATCTTTCATGACAAGATTCAGCAAAGCAACATTAATTTCACAAGATTCAACATCGGTAAGAGGAGCAATCGGAGTGCTAATAAAATCATTGTTGTTGGTATTGGTAAAGTCACACAATTTGGTATTATCTTGAGCCATCGTGACAAGCAAGCAATCTGACACACGAGCAAACAAGAGACGGGCAAAAAGAGGCAAATAGAGAAAGAGAAGGAGGACGGAGAGAGAGAGGGCGGATAAAACGCAAGGGTGAAGTGGATGAGAAGAAAACGAGAGGGAAATGGCAAATAATGTAATGCAGGAGATAAGGGTTTGTGATGGGTACTTGGTATGTTGACTTTTGCGTAGACTCCCCGGCAACGGCGCCAGAAATCCTTCTTGCTACCTCTTGAGCACTGCGTTGGTTTTCCCTTGAAGAGGAAAGGGTGATGTAGCAAAGTAGCGTAAATATTTCCCTTAGTTTTTGAGAACCAAGGTATCAATCCAGTAGGAGGCCACGCACGAGTCCCTCGCACCTACACAAACAAATAAAATCCTCGCAACCAACGCAATAAAGGGGTTGTCAATCCCTTCATGGTCACTTACGAAAGTGAGATCTGATAGATATGATAAGATAATATTTTTGGTATTTTTATGATAAAGATGCAAAGCAAAGAAAGAAAAATAAATGTAAAAGGAAATAGCTTGTTGACGGAAGATTAATATGATGGAAAATAGACTCGGGGGCCATAGGTTTCACTAGTGGCTTCTCTCGAGAGCATAACTATTACGGTGGGTAAACAAATTACTGTTGAGCAATTGACAGAATTGAGCATAGTTATAAGAATATCTAGGTATGATCATGTATATAGGCATCACGTCTGAGACAAGTAGACCGACTCCTGCCTGCATCTACTACCATTACTCCACACATCGACCACTAGCCAGCATGCATCTAGAGTATATATTAAGTTCAAAAGAACAGAGTAACGCTTTAAGCAAGATGACATGATGTAGAGGGATAAACTCATGCAATATGATATAAACCCCATCTTGTTATCCTCGATGGCAACAATACAATACGTGCCTTGCTGCCCCTACTGTCACTGGGAAAGGACACCACAAGATTGAACCCAAAGCTAAGCACTTCTCCCATTCAATAAAGATCAATCTAGTAGGCCAAACCAAACTGATAATTCGAAGAGACTTGCAAAGATAACCAATCATACATAAAATAATTCAGAGAAGATTCAAATATTGTTCATAGATAAACTTGATCATAAACCCACAATTCATCGGTCTCAACAAACACACCGCAAAACAAGATTACTGTGACGCCCCGAGACCGATGTGCCAGGTGTCCTCTAGTTATTCGCTAACGTTGCCCTGTCATTCGCTTGTGTGTTGCATCTTGTCTTGTCATCATGTGCATTGCATCATCATGTTTTCAAAACTTGCATTCGTCCGGTTCTCCCCGTTTTCTCCGTTGTTCGTTCTGAGCCCAGATACACTTGCACGCGCCCGCGGCATGTCTGAAACAATATTTTATAAGTGACCAGAAAATGTTCTCCGAATGGGTTGAAAGTTGACATGCGGTGTTGTTATGTTGTCAGTAGACCGTCTATCAAATCTCATCGCATTCGGAGTTCGTTCGATAGCCCAACCGTTAAACTATAGCAGCAATATTAGCCGGTCTTTTCGTCGGACGTTTTCGGTCTCCGAAAACCGTGCCGGGCTGCTTCTCTCCCCTCTTCTCTCAGACCAACCCGCTCTCCACAGTCCACCTAGGCCCATGCCTACCCCTCTTTGCATAGTGCATCGGCCCCTCACGCGCGTCCGAAAGTTGTCCCGAACCCGACCCGGGCAGTCATCACCGTTGGATCCAGATCATCCCCAAACGTCTATAAAACATCTCCGTTTTATTATTTGGACTCCCTAGCCTATTTTTCTTGACCGCCCGATTTCGATCGGAGGGTCCAACCTCAGTCCATTTTCATATATATAGACCAACCCCTACCAAATAAGCCAACCCTAATTTCTAGGAGGTTTGTTCCCTGTCGCCGCCGCCACTCCACCAAATCCATCTTCCTCGGGATCCACCGCGAGCCAACCACCTCTCCACCTCACTTTCCCCACCAGCACCACCGAAGCCTGCAGCCTCCTCCCACCTTGGGATCATCGGCCGGCCAACCCGAGCCCCTCCTGCGCCCCTTCTTCTCCTTCCCTGCCGTCTCCTCCCTCCTCTGATCTAATCCCTCTCTCTCTCCTTCTCCTGCTTCCGCAGGAACCAAAGGAACCCTGCGCTGACGCCATGGACATCGTGCCCTCGAGCTCGAGCAGGCTGCTCCGTGCCTCATCCCCTTCTCCTATGCCTCGATCCAGGGTGGAGCGAGAGCATCACTGTCTGGTCCCGAGCAGCACCACACCATGGTCCCGCCGTCAAGCCGCTCCGACCCGCAGGTCCTCCTCACTGCGCCTCCTCCTAGTTTCTCGCTGTTCTTCTCCTACTGCTGCTGCTAATCGCGTGGTCGCCCTGTTTCTTCTGCAAAACTAGCACCACCGAGCCGAAGAACATTGATGGCCGCCTCAACTCTCCTCGCTGCCTCCGTCTCACCCACCGGACCCCTCGCTTTGCTTCGTTCGCTGCTGCATCGAGCCGCTGCTCGTTTCCTCTTCTAGTGCCGTCGTCGGCCACGTCCACCGCCTGGATTCGACATGGATTCGCCGTTTCCCGCTCCTCCGGCCACCTCAGCCATGTTTCTCCATTCCCGGCGCCTACGTGGAGCCGCACCGCCTGCAGCCGCGCCATCGCCCGGATCCGCCTCACCTCCCGCCCTTGCTGCTGACGAAGGCGGCGACCAACGCCCTCCTTCGCGCATGCCACCGCGCCAGACGCCGCCCTCCGCTGCTGCCTTGCCGCCGTCCAGCCGTGCCATCGCGCCCCTGCTTCCTCTGTTTTTGAAGACGAGCGCCCCGCCCCGTGTTGACTTGTCCTCGCCCGCGCCTCTCCCAGTTTCGTGGGCTGCAGCCAGGCCAAGTTCGTCAAGGCCCACTGTGCCAGCCTGCCTCTACCTCTTCTGTAGACGGGCCAAAACCCATGGGTGAGGCCACCCCCATTGCCTATTTTTTTTCTCTTTCTCTGTACTGTTTGGGCCAGCCAGTTTCGGCCCGTGATGGTTTTTTTTTCAGATCTGCGATTTTAGCAATTATCCAGAGAGCGCCAGTTTTATAGTTTGGTCCCTAAACTTTATGCATTTAATAACTTCTCAACCGTGCATTGGTTTAAAATAATTTATATATGAAAAATGCTTAGTTTTTCATCTAGTTTCACAATATGCAACTTTCAACCATTTTTAAAATGTTTAAACTATTGTTTGCATTAAATTGCTTAAATGCCATGTTAAAATGCTTTATTTCATAACTAAATAACCGTAGCTCCAATCCTAACAAACTTTATATGTAAATGGGGTAGAAAAATGCCTAGTTTAACATGGTGGCACTACTTTGAATGTTTAACAACTCTAAAATTTGGTTTAGGGCAGAACAATACCTAATCCAAAAAATATGCATATGAGGATTTTCCAGACTTGTTGCTTGTTGTACCGGCCTCAGTTAAACTTTCCTAGATAGGTAGTTTTCATATGCTCCACCTCTTGCCATGTTTAACAACATTTAATATTGTTGGGTACCTAAACGAGAGAAACTAAATAAGTCATGTGGTGTTCCGTCAATATACAACTCGTTGCATATTGAGCTCCACTTAGCTTGTAGTTTTGCTTGTGCATTTTGCCATTCCATGCCCCTCTTTAAACCGGACATGCATCATACTTGGTTGTGCATCATGCCATGTTTATGTGGTGGTTGTTTTACTATGTTATTTGCTTCTTTCCGGTGTTGCTTCTTCGGGTTAGTTTCGATAATGTCGCGTTTGTGAGGATCCGTTCGACTACGTCCGTTTGTCTTCTTCATGGACTCGTTCTTCTTCCTTGCGGGATCTCAGGCAAGATGACCATACCCTCGAAATCACTTCTATCTTTGCTTGCTTAGTTGCTCGCTTATTGCTATGCCGCGATACCTACCACTTGCTTTATCATTCCTCCCATATTGCCATGTCAAGCCACTAACCCACCTTTTCCTAGCAAACCATTGTTTGGCTATGTTACCGCTTTGCTCAGCCCCTCTTAGAGTGTTGCTAGTTGCAGGTGAAGATTAAGTTTGTTCCTTGTTGGAACATGGATATGTTGGGATATCACAATATCTCTTATTTAATTAATGCATCTATATACATGGTAAAGGGTGGAAGGCTCGGCCTTATGCCGGTGTTTTGTTCCACTCTTGCCGCCATAGTTTCCGTCATACGGGTGTTATGTTCCTTGATTTTGCGTTCCTTACATGGTTGGTTGTTATGGGAACCCCTTGACAGTTCGCTTTGAATAAAACTCCTACAGCAAGGCCCAACCTTGGTTTTACATTTTCCTAACAACCTATTACCCTTCCCCTGGGTCGGCCAACCCAAGGGTCATCTTTATTTTAACCCCCCCGGGCCAGTGCTGCTCTAAGTGTTGGTCCAAACCGGGCGATGTCCGGCGTGCCCTGGGCAACCAGGGTTTATGCCAACCCGACGTCTTGCCCATCCGGTGTGCCCTGATAACGAGATATGTGCAGCTCCTATCGGGATTTGTCGGCACATTCGGGTGGCTTTACTGGTCTTGTTTTACCATTGTCGAAAAGTCTTGTAACCGGGATTCCGAGTCTGATCGAGTCTTCCTGGGAGAAGGAATATCCTTCATTGACCGTGAGAGCTTGTGATGGGCTAAGTTGGGACACCCCTGCAGGGTTTTCAACTTTCGAAAGCCGTGCCCGCGGTTATGAGCAGATGAGATTTTGTTAATATCCGGTTGTAGAAAACCTGACACTAAACTTAATTAAAATGAATCAACCGCGTGTGTAGCCATGATGGTCTCTTTCCGGCGGAGTCCGGGAAGTGAGCACGGTTCTTGTGTTATGCTTGAACGTAAGTAGTTTCATGATCACTTCTTGATCACTTCTAGTTCACGACCGTTGCATTGCTTCTCTTCTCGCTCTTATTTGCGTATGTTAGCCACCATATATGCTTAGTGCTTGCTACAGCTCCACCTCACTACCCTTTCCTACCCATAAGCTTAAATAGTCTTGATCTCGCGGGTGTGAGATTGTTGAGTCCTCGTGGCTCACAAATACTTCCAAACAGTTGCAGGTGCCGATGATACCAGTGCAGATGATGCAACTGAGCTCAAGTGGGAGCTCGATGAAGATCTTGTTCGTTGTTTTGTTTCATTTCCTATTGATCAGTAGTGGAGCCCAGTTGGGACGATCGGGGATCTACCATTAGGGGTTGTCTTCTTTTATTTTGGTTCCGTAGTCGGACCTTTGTTTGTATTCTGGATGATGTATGTTTAACTTGTATTTGTGTGAAGTGGCGATTGTAAGCCAACTCTTTATCCCTTTCTTATTCAGTACATGGGATTGTGTGAAGATTACCCCTCTTGCGACAAACCTACCATGCAGCTATGCCTCTAAGTCATGCCCCGACATGTCGGAGATATAGCTGCATTGTGGGTGTAACAATTACATCGAATAGATCTCCACAAGAGAGGGGGAGAACATTGTATTGAGATCCAAAAAGAGAGAAGAAGCCATCTAGCTAATAACTATGGACCCGAAGGTCTGAAGTAAACTACTCACACTTCATCGGAGAGGCTATGGTGTTGATGTAGAAGCCCTCCATGATTGATGCCCCCTCTGGCGGAGCTCTGGAAAAGGCCCCAAGATGGGATCTCACGGGTACAGAAGGTTGCGGCGGTGGAATTAGGGTGTTGGCTCCATATCTGGTAGTTTGGGGGTACATAGGTATATATGGGAGGAAGAAGTACGTTAGTGGAGCAACATGGGCCCCACGAGGGTGGAGGGCGCGTCGGGGGGGGGGGAGGCGTGCCCCCTACCTCGTGCCCTCCTGGTTGCTTTCTTGACATAGGGTCCAAGTCCTCTGGATCATGTTCGTTCCGAAAATCATGTTCCCAAAGGTTTCATTCCGTTTGGACTCCGTTTGATATTCTTTTTCTAGGAAACTCTGAAATAGGCAAAAAACAACAATTCTGGGCTGGGCCTCTGGTTAAAAGGTTAGTCGCAAAAATAATATAAAAGTGTATAATAAAGCCCAATAATGTCCAAAACAGGATATAATATAGCATGGAACAATAAAAAATTATAGATACATTGGAGACATATCAGTGGCATGCGGATCTTTGTAGAGATTATAGACATGCAAGATCAGATGGAAACCAGAAGACGATGATACTTGGCGAGATCCTTGCCATGGAAATCCACGAGACCCCCGGCAAGGTCCTTGCCGGGGATGACCACAGTGCCGTAGCGAGACCCTTGCCGGGCCCTCGGCAAGACCCTTCCCGAGGATGCCTGCGGGGCCGCAGCCAGGCCCGCGTCTGCCAAAGACTCCACTGCCGCTCCCATACAGCTGCCAGCTCGACCAACTGAACAGGCATCTGCATGGCAGCGCGCGGCCTCTACACCGACTTAGCAAGCACCTGCGTGGTGGCATGCAGATCTTCATGAAGGCTCCACCACCGCGCCAGCCCAGCAGCCAGCCAACATGGCGCAACGACGCCTCGTCAGCTTGGACGCGTGTCGAAGCCGGGCAAGGCGACGACAGCTGGGACGAGCTTCTTTGCCGTCCCCAATAAAGCAAGAGGGGCACGTCGGTAGCGCATTAAATGTGTTTGTCCAACGGTGCCAGGGGATAGACTCAGCCCCTGTACACCTTTCCACCTCATGTGTGCCACTGTGGCAACCCCTTTTTCTATAAAAGGAGGCCCGAGGCATCCAGGAGAGGGATTCAGATTTTTTGGACTAGAGAGCCACTGCAGCTAGTTCAAGAACACAAGAACACCTCAATACACATACAAGAAGGACTAGGGTTTTACGCGTCTCCGTGGCCCGAATCTGGGTAAATGATCTTGTTGCTAACCGCCAGACCCGCTCTTCGCACAACCCTGCACCCACCAACCGTAGAAGGGATCCTAGTGACCCCATAGGTGTCGTTTCCCACTGACATCTCTGGCGTGCCAGGTAGGGGGTGCGCAGTTGTGAGAATCCGGTCTAGCAGTTAGTTTAGCGGTTCTTCATCACCATGGCTCCCCAAAAGAAGATGATCACGGCGATCGGCTCATCGGGGGCCGAATGGCCCGTACCAGTGCGGACGAGTGGTGGGGCAGTCGCGGACGGAAGCCGAGGCACGGCTCATGAACACCCGCACCGCTCTGGCAGCCAAAGCCTGGCGAGCGGCGTCGTTCGTGCACAAGACGACATGCCACACGCCACCAAGTCCAAAGACAGAGCCAGGCCCCCCGTAGGCGGCGCGGGGCCCTCCAGCGGCGTCATGCCACCCACGGGTGGCGTGGCGACTTCAGAGGCACCTACACTGGCACCCCCCACGCGCTCTTCCTAGGTTGTGCGCAACGAGCAGCGTCGCCACGCTGGCGACCCGGGCTCCGTCGTGGGAAGAGTCATGCACATCATTCACGGGACGTAGAAGGCCAACACGCGCGCCGAAGTGCTGGCGGGAACGGCGTACAGCCGCTGGGCCATGATAGAGCTCCTTCTAACATGGTTAGAAGTCGAAGAGCATCACGGTCCACGCAGCTTTCGCCACCACCCACGCCAACGGAAGCTTTGGCATGCGCGCAGTTGCTCCTCGATTTTCCTCCTGCTACGGAGAAACTCGATGAGTGGAGAGCCACCATCCGAAGCCTCGTCGGCGTTGCCAATAGAGATGAGCCACGACCGGCGGGGCCTTTTGGCCGGCGCTCCATCGAGCAGCCGCATGCCAGTGGTGGCAGGGTCGGGGGCGCTGCAGCCACGGTGCACTCTCCTCCTCCACGCCAGCCACCGCGGGTGTCGGTCCATCGTGACGGCGCTTGTGATAACGTTTCCGTAGCGTCGTCCGACCCACAGACCCACCATGACCAGCGCCAAGTTCTTCGGGAGCGAGCCCGTGAAGATGCTCGAACCACCATCGAACGCCGGCGCGACGCGCGCCACTAGTCAGATAGGCGGGCGGGGCCCACTATGGACCACCCATCACTGGGGGGCTCTGGCGACCTACCCTACAAGGTGGGCTGCCCGGCCTTTACCCGTGAGCTACGCCAGTTCCAGTGGCCCTCCCACCGCATGTTCAAGCCAGACGTTGGCGAGAAGTACAATGGCAAGACCCACCTGTCAGAGTTCCTCAACATCTACACCATCGCAATGCAAGCTACTGGAGCCCGCGATGACAAGGTGCTTGCCAATTACTTCCCGCTAGCGCTCAAACCCAATGTCATGTCATGGCTGATGCACTTGCCGGCGGATTCCATTTCTTCTTGGTCAGACTTGTGCCATGAGTTCATTGGCGCCTTTACCGGAGGCCACCAAGCTCATGGCCAGGCAAGCGACTTGCATATCATCCCTCAGAAGGAAGGTGAAACCCTACGCAAGTACATACAGAGGTTCAGCCGGGTGCAATACAACATCCCGGACGTTCATCCCGCTGCCGTGATCAGCGCATTCCATCAGAATGTGCGTAACCGCAAGATGCGTGAAGAGCTGGTGATGAACAAGGTCAAGGATGTGGCTGAACTTTATGTTTTGGCCGATAGGTGCGCTCGAGCGGAAGAGGGGAGGAAGTACCCCGGCGAGGACGCCAGGGCGGAAACCGACTCCATAGACGAAGATGCGGCCACCCTGACAGCAACAGGAAGCGCAAGGGCAAGACCGTGCTTGCCGTCGAGGGATCCGAGGACGCCGACGCTGCCAAGAAGGACAAGGCAGACGACCTTGGCAAGGAAATTTCTGGGTGCGCCACTTGTCGGGCCTTGGCGGCCGCCGGCAAGCCAGGAGGCTCCGACAAGCAATATTGCAAGATCCACCGCACCAAGGGCCACGACCTCTAGAACTGCCGGCAAGTCGAGCTGCTTGATGAGAAGTAGAAAGCCGAGTATGAGAGGCGGGACAAGGAAAAGGGCCAGGGTGGTGCCGAGGGGTCTGGAAAGAAGCGTGGCGGCCAAGGAGGCCACCGTGGGAAGGATAATCAGCAAGAGAGGCCTGCCCGGAGCCGCGCCAAGAAGCAAGAAGATGATGATCATGACGAGGATGACGAGTCTGGAAAGCATGAATTCCAGAAGGCTACGGAGGCCATGTGAGTCGACGGTGGCGCCTCGTTGCACACTTCTCACCGCCAACTCAAGCAGTGGGCGCGTGAGATTACAGCAAGGAAACCATCCCTCGATGCTCAGAGGCCACTGAAATGGTCCAGCACGCCTATCATTTTCGACGCCGAGGACCACCCTGACCGCATGACTGCGGTCGGGTGTTTGCCGTTGTTGGTCTTGCCAACAATACGCAACCTCAAGGTGACGAAGATGCTGGTTGACGGCGGGGCCGGTCTGAACTTGATCTCGCCTGTTGTGATCAAAAGGCTGCAGATTCCTGATGGAGACCGCAAAGAGACAGGCACGTTTCAAGGGGTCAACCCGGGGAGGAGCCAGCCGAAGGGTAAGGTCATGTTGCCCGTGACGTTTGGAGGCGAGTTAAACTACAGGATGGAGAGGATTGTTTTCGATGTAGCCGAGATCCCCTTGCCCTACAACAGGATTCTCGGCCGCCCGTCACTGGCCAAGTTTATGGCGGCGTCGCATTACGCCTACAACACGCTGAAGATGCCAGGGCTGATGACCATCATCACCGTCCCCTCTAACAAGAAGGATGCACTAATCTGCGCCGACCAACTCTACCGGAAAGCAGTCGCAGCGACTGCCGCCAAGGCACTCGCTCCTGCCGCGGGAGCCCCGGCAGGGAAGAAGACCAGCAAGGCCTCTCGCACCCACTCCGGCAAGCGCACCTCTTCAAAGTGTTGTGCTCCCGTCGAAGACGTGCCAGAGAGCTCCACCACCAAGAGCAAGAAATCCAGAGCTGCACCACCAGAGACCAAGAGGGTGTCCATCGAGGAGGATGGCACGGGAGGGGCTTTCACCATAAGCTCCACCCTGGACAGCAAATAGGAAAGAGCGCTCGTCACCTTCCTGCGGGCGAATGTCGACGTGTTTGCGTGGCAAGCATCCGACATCCCCGGCGTTCCCAGGGAGGTGATTGAGCACCATCTTGCTGTCTGTCCTCATGCGCGACCCGTCAAGCAGAAGGTCAGGAAGCAAGCTTTGGAATGGAAGGAGTTCATCAAGGAAGAGATCAGGAAGTTGGAAGCGGCAGGTTTGGTGAGGGTGTTGGGGAACGTAGTAATTTCCAAATTTTCCTACGCACACGCAAGATCATGGTGATGCATAGCAATGAGAGGGGAGAGTGTCGTCCACATACCCTCATAGACCATTCAGCGGAAGCGTTATGACAACGCGGTTGATGTAGTCGTACGTCTTCATGATCGACCGATCCTCAGTACCGAACGTACGACACCTTCGCGTTCAGCACATGTTCAGCTCGGTGACGTCCCGCGAACTCACGATCCAGTAGAGCTTGGGGAAGATTTTCGTCAGCACGATGGCGTGGTGACGATGTTGATGAAGCTACCGTCGTAGGGCTTCGCCTAAGCACTGCTACAGTATGACCCAGGTAGATTATGGTGGAGGGGGGCACTACACACGGCTGGGAGAGATCAATGATCAACTTGGTGTCTAGAGGTGCCCCCTGCCCCCGTATATAAAGGAAAGGGGGGAGGCCGGCCGGCCCTAGAGGGCGCGCCAGGAGGAGGAATCCTCCTCCTAGTAGGAGTAGGATTCCCCTCTTTCCTACTCCTACTAGGAGGGGGAAAGGAAGGGGGAGAAGGAGAAGGAAAGGGGGGCGCCGCCCCCCTCTCCTAGTCCAATTCGGACCAGAGGGTGAGGGGGCGCGCGGCCTTCCCCTCTCTCTCCACTAGGGCCCAATAAGGCCCATTAACCCCCAGGAGGTTCCGGTAACCCCTCCGGCACTCCGGTAAAATCCCGATTTCACCGGAACTATTCCGATGTCCAAATGTAGGCTTCTAATATATCAATCTTCATGCCTCGACCATTTCGAGACTCCTCGTCATGTCCGTGATCATATCCGGGACTCCGAACTACCTTCGGTACATCAAAATATATAAACTCATAATACCGATCGTCACAGAACTTTAAGCGTGCGGACCCTACGGGTTCGAGAACTATGTAGACATGACCGAGACATGTCTCCGGTCAATTACCAATAGCGGAACCTGGATGCTCATATTGGTTCCTACATATTCTACGAAGATCTTTATCGGTCAAACCGCATAACAATATACGTTGTTCCCTTTGTCATTGATATGTTACTTGCCCGAGATTCGATCGTCGGTATCCCAATACCTAGCTCAATCTCGTTACCGACAAGTCTCTTTACTCGTTCTATAATGCATTGTCCCGTAACTAACTTATTAGTCACATTGCTTGCAAGCCTTATTATGATGTGCATTACCGAGAGGGCCCAGAGATACCTCTCCGACAATCGGAGTGACAAATCCTAATCTCGATCTATGCCAACTCAACAAGTACCATCGGAGACACCTGTAGAGCACCTTTATAATCACCCAGTTATGTTGTGACGTTTGGTAGCACACAAAGTGTTCCTGCAGTAATCGGGAGTTGCATAATCTCATAGTTATAGGAACATGTATAAGTCATGAAGAAAGCAATAGCAGTAAACTAAACGATCAAGTGCTAAGCTAACGGAATGGGTCAAATCAATCACATCATTCTCCTAATGATGTGATCCTGTTTATCAAATGAAAACTCATGTCTATGGCTAGGAAACATAACCATCTTTGATTAACGAGCTATTCAAGTAGAGGCATACTAGTGACACTATGTTTGTCTATGTATTCACACAAGTATTATGTTTCCGGTTAATACAATTCTAGCATGAATAATAAACATTTATCATGAAATAAGGAAATAAATAATAACTTTATTATTGCCTCTAGGGCATATTTCCTTCAGTTTCCCACTTGCACTAGAGTCAATAATCTAGATTACGCAATAATGATTCTAACACCCATGGAGTCTTGGTGTTGATCATGTTTTGCTCGTGGAAGAGGCTTAGTCAGCGGGTCTGCAACATTCAGATCCGTATGTATCTTGCATATCTCTATGTCTCCCACCTGGACTTGATCCCGGATGGAATTGAAGCGTCTCTTGATGTGCTTGGTTGTCTAGTGAAATCTGGATTCCTTTGCCAAGGCAATTGCACCAGTATTGTGACAAAAGATTTTCATTGGACCCGATGCACTAGGTATGACACCTAGATCGGATATGAACTCCTTCATCCAGGCTCCTTCATTTGCTGCTTCCGAAGCAGCTATGTACTCCACTTCACACGTAGATCCTGCCACGACACTTTGTTTAGAACTACTACAACTGACAACTCCACCGTTCAATATAAACACGTATCCGGTTTGCGATTTAGAATCGTCTGGATCAGTGTCAAAGCTTGCGTCGACGTAACCATTTACGACAAGCTCTTTGTCACCTCCATAAATGAGAAACATATCCTTAGTCCTTTTCAGGTATTTCAGGATGTTCTTGACCATTGTCCAGTGATCCACTCCTGGATTACTTTGGTACCTCCCTGCTAAACTAATAGAAAGGCACACATCAGGTCTGGTACACAACATTGCATACATGATAGAGCCTATGGCTGAAGCATAGGGAACACTTTTCATTTTCTCTCTATCTTGTGCAGTGGTCGGGCATTGAGTCTTACTTAACTTCACACCTTGTAACAGAGGCAAGAACCCTTACTTAGCTTGATCCATTTTGAACTTCTTCAAAGCTTTATCAAGGTATGTGCTTTGTGAAAGTCCAATTAAGCATCTTGATCTATCTCTACAAATCTTGATGCCCAATATATAAGCAGCTTCACCAAGGTCTTTCATTGAAAAAACTTTTATTCAAGTATCCTTTTATGCTATCCAGAAATTCTATATCATTTCCAATCAACAATATGTCATCCACATATAATATTAGAAATGCTACAAAGCTCCCACTCACTTTCTTATAAATACAAGCTTCTCCAAAAGTCTGTATAAAACCATATGCTTTGATCACACTATAAAAATGTTTATTCCTACTCCGAGAGGCTTGCACCAGTCCATAAATGGATCGCTAGAGCTTGCACACTTTGTTAGTACCCTTTGGATCGATAAAACCTTTAGGTTGCATCATATACAACTCTTCTTCCAGAAATCTATTTAGGAATGCAGTCTTTACATCCATTTGCCAAATTTCATAATCATAAAATGCGGTAATTGCTAACATGATTCGGACGGACTTAAGCATCGCTACGGGTGAGAAGGTCTCATCGTAGTGAACTCCTTGAACTTGTGGAAAACCTTTCGCAACAAGTCTAGCTTTGTAGACAGTAACATTACCATCAGCGTCAGTCTTCTTCTTGAAGATCCATTTATTCTCGATGGCTTGCTGATCATCGGGCAGGTCAACCAAAGTGCACACTTTGTTCTCATACATGGATCCCATCTCAGATTTCATGGCCTCGAGCCATTTTGCGGAATCTGGGCTCATCACCGCTTCCTCATAGTTAATAGGTTCATCATGGTCAAGTAACATGACCTCCATAACAGGATCACCGTACCACTCTGGTGCGGATCTTGCTCTGGTTGACCTACAAGGTTCGGTAGTAACTTGATCTGAAGTTTCATGATCATCATCATTGGCTTCCTCACTAATTGGTGTAGGTGTCACAGAAACCGGTTTCTGTGATGAACTACTTTCCAATAAGGGAGAAGGTACAGTTACCTCATCAAGTTCTACTTTCCTCCCACTCACTTCTTTCGAGAGAAACTCCTTCTCTAGAAAGGATCCATTCTTAGCAACGAATGTCTTGTCTTCAGATTTGTGATAGAAGGTGTACCCAACAGTTTCCTTTGGGTATCCTATGAAGACACATTTCTCCGATTTGGGTTCGAGCTTATCAGGTTGAAGCTTTTTCACATAAGCATCGCAGCCCCAAACTTTAAGAAATGACAACTTTGGTTTCTTGCCAAACCATAGTTCATAAGGCGTTGTCTCAAGGGATTTCGATGGTGCCCTATTTAACGTGAATGCATTTGTCTCTAAAGCATAACCCCAAAATGATAGCGGTAAATCAGTAAGAGACATCATAGATCGCACCATATCTAGTAAAGTATGATTACGGCGTTCGGACACACCATTATGCTGTGGTGTTCCGGGTGGCGTGAGTTGCGAAACTATTCCGCATTGTTTCAAATGTAGACCAAACTCGTAACTCAAATATTCTCTTCCACGATCAGATCGTAGAAACTTTATTTTCTTGTTACAATGATTTTCCACTTCACTCTGAAATTCTTTGAACTTTTCAAATGTTTCAGACTTATGTTTCATTAAGTAGATATACCCATATCTCCTCAAATCATTTGTGAAGGTGAGAAAATAACGATACCCGCTGCGAGCTTCAATATTCATCGGACCACATACATTAGTATGTATGATTTCCAATAAATCTGTTGCTGGCTCCATTGTTCCAGAGAACGGCGTTTTAGTCATCTTGCCCATGAGGCATGGTTCACAAGTACTAAGTGATTCATAATCAAGTGATTCAAGAAGTCCATCAGTATGGAGTTTCTTCATGCGCTTTACACCAATATGACCCAAATGGCAGTGCCACAAATAAGTTGCACTATCATTATCAACTCTGCATCTTTTGGCTTCAATATTATGATGAATATGTGTATCACTACTATCGAGATTCAACACAAATAGACCACTCATCAAGGGTGCATGACCATAAAAGATATTACTCATATAAAAGAACAACCAATATTCTCAGATTTAAATGAATAACCATCTCGCATCAAACAAGATCCAGATATAATGTTCATGCTTAACACTGGCACCAAACAACAATTATTTAGGTCTAAAACTAATCCCGAAGGTAGATGTAGAGGTAGTGTGCCGACGGCGATTGATATGTCTCCGTCGTATCTATAATTTTTGATTGTTCCATGCCAATATTATACAACTTTCATATACTTTTGGCAACTTCTTATACTATTTTTGGGACTAACATACTGATCTAGTGCCCAGTGCCAGTTCCTGTTTGTTGCATGTTTTTGTTTCGCAGAAAATCCATATCAAACGGAGTCCAAACGGGATAAAAACTAACGGAGATTTTTTTGGAATATATGTGATTTTTGGGAAGAAGAATCAATGCAAGACGATGCCCGAGGGGGCCATGAGGCAGGGGGTCGCGCCCTGGGCCCTCATGGCCACCCTGTAAGGCAGTTGGTGCCCTTCTTTGGCCGCAAGAAAGCTAATATCCGGATAGAGTTCATGTTAAAATTTCAGCCCAATCGGAGTTACGGATCTCTAGGAATTTAAGAAACAATGAAAGGGTAGAATCAAGAACGCAGAAACAGAGAGAGACAGAGAGACATATCCAATCTCGGAGGGGCTCTCGCCCCTCTGCCTCCATGGAGGCCATGGACCAGAGGGGAAACCCTTCTCCCATCTAGGGAGAAGGTCAATGAAGAATAAGAATAAGAAGGGGGGTCTCTCCCCCTCTCTCCCGGTGGCGCCGGAATGCCGCCGGGGCTATCATCATCACCGCGATCTACACCAACACCTCCGTCATCTTCACCAACATCTCCATCACCTTCCCCCTGTTGGGGAACGTTGCAGAAAATTAAAAATTTTCCTACGGTTTCACCAAGATCCATCTATGAGTTCATCTAAGCAACGAGTCTAGGGAGAGAGTTTGCATCTACATACCACTTGTAGATCGCGTGCGGAAGCTTGCAAGGTGATGATGTAGTCGTACTCGACGTGATCCAAATCACCGATGACCAGCGCCGATCGGACGGCACCTCCGCGTTCAACACACGTACGGGACGGGAGACGTCTCCTCCTTCTTGATCCAGCAAGGGGAGAGGAGAGGTTGATGAAGATCCAGCAGCACAACGGCGTGGTGGTGGATGCAGGGCGTCACATCAGTAGGGCTTCGCCGAGACTACGAGGGAGAGACGTAACGGGGGGAGGTGGAGGCGCCAGGGGCTGGTGTATGAAGTCCCTCCTCTCCCCCACTATATATAGGGGTGCCAGGGGGGGGGGCGCCGGCCCTAGTAGATGAGATCTACTAGGGGGGCGGCGGCCTAGGGGAGGTTTCCCTCCCCCCAAGGCACCTAGGGGTGCCTTCCACCACTAGGACTCCTCCTAGGGGGAAACCCTAGGCGCATGGGCCTATAGGGGCTGGTGCCCTTGGCCCATGATGGCCAAGGCGCACCCCCTACAGCCCATGTGGCCCCCCGGGGCAGGTGGCCCCACCCGGTGGACCCCCGGGACCCTTCCGGTGGTCCCGGTACAATACCGATAACCCCGAAACTTGTCCCGATGCCCGAAATAGCACTTCCTATATATGATTATTTACCTCCGGACCATTCCGGAACTCCTCGTGACGTCCGGGATCTCATCCGGGACTCCGAACAACATTCGGGTTTCTGCATATACATATCTTCATAACCCTAGCGTCATCGAACCTTAAGTGTGTAGACCCTACGGGTTCGGGAGACATGTAGACATGACCGAGATGCTCTCAGTCAATAACCATCAGCGGGATCTGGATACCAATGATGGCTCCCACATGCTCCTCGACGTTGTCATCGGATGAACCACTATGTCGAGGATTCGATCAAACCCTGTATGCAATTCCCTTTGTCAATCGGTACGTTACTTGCCCGAGACTCGATCGTCGGTATCCCAATACCTTGTTCAGTCTCGTTACCGGCAAGTCACTTTACTCGTACCGTAATGCATGATCCCGTGTCCAACACCTTGGTCACATTGAGCTCATTATGATGATGCATTACCGAGTAGGCCCAGAGATACCTCTCCGTCATACGGAGTGACAAATCCCAGTCTCGATCCATGTCAACCCAACAGCTACTTTCGGAGATACCTGTAATGCACCTTTATAGTCACCCAGTTACGTTGTGACGTTTGATACACCCAAGGCACTCTTACGGTATCCGGGAGTTACACGATCTCATGGTCGAAGGAAGAGATACTTGACACTTGCAAAGCTCTAGCAAAACGAACTACATGATCTTTTATGCTATGCTTAGGATTGGGTCTTGTCCATCACATCATTCTCCTAATGATGTGATCCCATTATCAACGACATCCAATGTCCATAGTCAGGAAACCATGACTATCTGTTGATCACAACGAGCTGGTCAACTAGAGGCTTACCAGGGACATAGTGTGGTCTAAGTATTCACACGTGTATTACGATTTCCGGATAATACAGTTATAGCATGAATAAAAGACAATTATCATGAACAATGAAATATAATAATACTTTTATTATTGCCTCTAGGGCATATTTCCAACAGTCTCCCACTTGCACTAGAGTCACCAATCTAGTTACATTGTGATGAATCTAACACCCATAGAGTTCTGGTGTTGATCATGTTTTGCACGCGAGAGAGGTTTAGTCAACGGATCTGCGACATTCAGATCCGTGTGCACTTTGCAAATCTCTATGTCTCCATCTTGAACATTTTCACGGATGGAGTTGAAACGACGCTTGATGTGCCTGGTCTTCTTGTGAAACCTGGGCTCCTTTGCGAGGGCAATAGCTCCAGTGTTGTCACAGAAGAGTTTGATCGGCCCCGACGCATTGGGTATGACTCCTAGGTCGGTGATGAACTCCTTCACCCAAATCGCTTCATGTGCTGCCTCCGAGGCTGCCATGTACTCCGCTTCACACGTAGATCCCGCCACGACGCTCTGCTTGCAGCTGCACCAGCTTACTGCCCCACCATTCAACATATACACGTATCTGGTTTGTGACTTAGAGTCATCCAGATCCGAGTCGAAGCTAGCGTCGACGTAACCCTTTACGACGAGCTCTTCGTCTCCTCCATAAACGAGAAACATGTCCTTTGTCCTTTTCAGGTACTTCAGGATATTCTTGACCACTGTCCAGTGTTCCTTGCCGGGATTACTTTGGTATCTTGCTACCAAACTTACGGCAAGGTTTACATCGGGTCTGGTACACAGCATGGCATACATAATAGATCCTATGGCTGAAGCATAGGGGATGACACTCATCTCTTCTTTATCTTTTGCCGTGGTCAGTGACTGAGCTGAGCTCAGTCTCATACCTTGTAACATAGGCAAGAACCCCTTCTTGGACTGATCCATTCTGAATCTCTTCAAAATCTTATCAAGGTATGTGCTTTGTGAAAGACCTATGAGGCGTCTCGATCTATCTCTATAGATCTTGATGCCTAATATATAAGCAGCTTCTCCAAGGTCCTTCATTGAAAAACACTTATTCAAGTAGGCCTTAATGCTGTCCAGAAATTCTATATTATTTCCCATCAGGAGTATGTCATCTACATATAATATGAGAAATGCTACAGAGCTCCCACTCACTTTCTTGTAAACGCAGGCTTCTCCATAAGTCTGCATAAACCCAAACGCTTTGATCATCTCATCAAAGCGAATGTTCCAACTCCGAGATGCTTGCACCAGTCCATAAATGGATCGCTGGAGCTTGCATACTTTGTTAGCGTTCCGAGGATCGACAAAACCTTCCGGCTGCATCATATACAGTTCTTCCTTAAGATGCCCGTTAAGGAATGCTGTTTTTGACGTCCATCTGCCATATCTCATAATCATAGTATGCGGCAATTGCTAACATGATTTGGACGGACTTTAGCTTCGCTACGGGAGAGAATGTCTCGTCGTAGTCAATCCCTTGAACCTGTCGATAACCCTTAGCGACAAGTCGAGCTTTATAGATGGTAACATTACCATCCGCGTCCGTCTTCTTCTTAAAGATCCATTTGTTTTCTATCGCTCGCCGATCATCGGGCAAGTCTGTCAAAGTCCATACTTTGTTTTCATACATGGATTCTATCTCGGATTTCATGGCTTCAAGCCATTTGTTGGAATCCGGGCCCGCCATTGCTTCTTCATAGTTCGAAGGTTCATTGTTGTCTAACAACATGATTTCCAGGACAGGGTTGCCGTACCACTCTGGTGCGGAACGTGTCCTTGTGGACCTACGAAGTTCAGCAGTAACTTGATCCGAAGTACCTTGATCATTATCATTGTTTTCCTCTTCAGTTGGTGTGGGCATCACAGGAACGGTTTCCTGCGCTGCGCCACTTTCCCGCTCAAGAGGTAGTACTTCATCGAGTTCTACTTTCCTCCCACTTACTTCTTTCGAGAGAAACTCTTTTTCCAGAAAGCATCCGTTCTTGGCAACAAAGATCTTGCTTTCGGATCTTAAGTAGAAGGTGTACCCGATAGTTTCCTTAGGGTATCCTATGAATACACATTTTTCCGACTTGGGTTCGAGCTTTCCAGGTTAAAGTTTCTTGACATAAGCATCGCATCCCCAAACTTTCAGAAACGACAGCTTAGGTTTCTTTCCAAACCATAATTCATACGGTGTCGTCTCAACGGATTTAGACGGTGCCCTATTTAAAGTGAATGTAGCTGTCTCTAGAGCGTATCCCCAAAATGATAGCGGTAAATCGGTAAGAGACATCATAGACCGCACCATATCCAATAGAGTGCGATTACGACGTTCGGACACACCGTTTCGCTGAGGTGTTCCAGGCGGCGTGAGCTGTGAAACGATTCCACATTTCTTTAAGTGTGTACCAAATTCGTGACTTAAGTATTCTCCTCCACGATCTGATCGTAAGAATTTTATCTTTCGGTCACGTTGATTCTCCACCTCATTCTGAAATTCCTTGAACTTTTCAAAGGTCTCAGACTTGTGTTTCATTAAGTAGACATACCCATATCTACTCAAGTCATCTGTGAGAGTGAGAACATAACGATATCCTCCGCGAGCCTCAACCGCACACATCGGTATGTATGATTTCCAACAAGTTGGTTGCTCGCTCCATTGTTCCGGAGAACGGAGTCTTGGTCATTTTGCCCAAGAGGCATGGTTCGCACGTGTCAAACGATTCATAATCAAGAGACTCTAAAAGTCCATCGGCATGGAGCTTCTTCATGCGCTTGACACCAATGTGACCAAGGCGGCAGTGCCACAAGTATGTGGGACTATCGTTATCAACTTTAAATCTTTTGGCATCTACACTATGAACATGTGTAATATTACGCTCGAGATTCATTAAGAATAAACCATTGACCATCGGAGCATGACCATAAAACATATCTCTCATATAAATCGAACAACCATTATTCTCAGACTTAAATGAGTAGCCATCTCATATTAAACGAGATCCTGATACAATGTTCATGCTCAAACTTGGCACTAAATAACAATTATCAAGGTTCAAAACTAATCCCGTAGGTAAATGTAGAGGCAGCGTGCCGACGGCGATCACATCGACTCTGGAACCATTCCCGACGCGCATCGTCACCTCGTCCTTTGCCAGTCTCCGTTTATTCCGCAGCTCCTGCTGTGAGTTACAAATATGAGCAACGGCACCGGTATCAAATACCCAGGAGTTACTACGATTACTGGTAAGGTACACATCAATCACATGTATATCAAATATACCTTTGGTGTTGCCGGCCTTCTTATCCGCTAAGTATTTGGGGCAGTTCCGCTTCCAGTGACCCTTCCCCTTGCAATAAAAGCACTCAGTCTCAGGCTTGGGTCCATTCTTTGACTTCTTCCCGGTAACTGGCTTACCAGGCGCGGCAACATCTTTGTCGTCCTTCTTGAAGTTCTTCTTACCCTTACCCTTCTTGAACTTAGTGGTCTTATTGACCATCAACACTTGATGTTCTTTCTTGATTTCAGCCTCTGCTGACTTCAGCATCGAGAACACTTCAGGAATGGTCTTTTCCATTCCCTGCATGTTGTAGTTCATCACAAAGCTCTTGTAGCTTGGTGGGAGCGACTGGAGGATTCTGTCAATGACCGCCTCATCTGGGAGGTTAATGTTCAGCTGGGTCATACGGTTGTGCAACCCAGACATCTTCAGGATGTGCTCACTGACAGAACTGTTTTCCTCCATCTTACAACTGTAGAACTTGTCGGAGACATCATATCTCTCGACCCGGGCATGAGCTTGAAAAACTAGTTTCAGCTCTTCGAACATCTCATATGCTCCGTGATGCTCAAAACGCTTTTGGAGCCCCGGTTCTAAGCTGTAAAGCATGCCGCACTGAACGAGGGAGTAATCATCAGCGCGAGACTGCCAAGCATTCATAATGTCTTGGTTCTCTGGGACGGGAGCGTCACCTAGCGGTCCTTCTAGGACATATTGTTTCCTGGCAGCTATGAGGATGATCCTCAGGTTCCGGACCCAGTCCATATAGTTGCTGCCATCATCTTTCAGCTTGGTTTTCTCTAGGAACGCGTTGAAGTTCATGTTGACGTTAGCGTTGGCCATTGATCTACAAGACATATTTGCAAAGGTTTTAGACTAAGTTCATGATAATAAAGTTCTAATCAAATTATGAACTCCCACTTAGATTAGACATCCCTTTAGTCATCTAAGTGTTACACGATCCAAGTCGACTAGGCCGTGTCCGATCATCACGTGAGACGGACTAGTCATCGTCGGTGAACATTCTCATGTTGATCATATCTTCCATACGACTCGTGTTCGACCTTTCGGTCTCCGTGTTCCGAGGCCATGTCTGCACATGCTAGGCTCGTCAAGTTAACCCTAAGTGTTTTCGCTGTGTAAAACTGTCTTACACCCGTTGTATGTGAACGTAAGAATCCATCACACCCGATCATCACGTGGTGCTTAGAAGCGACGAACTGTAGCAACGGTGCACAGTTAGGGGAGAACACTTCTTGAAATTTTATAAGGGATCATCTTATTTACTACCGTCGTCCTAAGTAAACAAGATGCATAAAACATAATAAACATCACATGCAATTATATAGTTGTGACATGATATGGCCAATATCATATAGCTCCATTGATCTTCATCTTCGGGGCTCCATGATCATCTTGTCACCGGCTTGACACCATGATCTCCATCATCGTGTCTTCATGAAGTTGTCACGCCAACGACTACTTCTACTTCTATGACTAACGTTTAGCAATAAAGTAAAGTAGTTTACATGGCGTTATTCAATGACACGCAGGTCATACAAAAATAAAGACAACTCCTATGGCTCCTGCCGGTTGTCATACTCATCGACATGCAAGTCGTGAATCCTATTACAAAGAACATGATCTCATACATCACAATTCATCATTCATCACAACTTCTGGCCATATCACATCACATGATCAATCGCTGCAAAAACAAGTTAGACGTCCTCTAATTGTTGTTGCATCTTTTACGTGGCTGCAATTGGGTTCTAGCAAGAACGTTTTCTTACCTACGAATCACCACAACGTGATTTTGTCAACTTCTATTTACCCTTCATAAGGGCCCTGTTCATCGATTCCGCTCCAACTAAGGTGGGAGAGACAGACACCCGCCAGCCACCTTATGCAACTTGTGCATGTCAGTCGGTGGAACCGGTCTCACGTAAGCGTATGTGTAAGGTTGGTCCGGGCCGCTTCATCCCACAATACCGTTGAGCAAGAAAAGACTAGTAGAGGCAAGTAAGATGACAAAATCCACGCCCACAACAAAGTTGTGTTCTACTCGTGCAAAGAGAACTACGCATAGACCTACCTCATGATGCCACTGTTGGGGAACGTTGCAGAAAATTAAAATTTTTCCTACGGTTTCACCAAGATCCATCTATGAGTTCATCTAAGCAACGAGTCTAGGGAGAGAGTTTGCATCTACATACCACTTGTAGATCGCGTGCGGAAGCTTGCAAGGTGATGATGTAGTCGTACTCGACGTGATCCAAATCACCGATGACCAGCGCCGATCGGACGGCACCTCCGCGTTCAACACACGTATGGGACGGGAGACGTCTCCTCCTTCTTGATCCAGCAAGGGGAGAGGAGAGGTTTATGAAGATCCAGCAGCACGACAGCGTGGTGGTGGATGCAGGGCGTCACAGCAGCAGGGCTTCGCCGAGACTACGAGGGAGAGACGTAACGGGGGGAGGTGGAGGCGCCAGGGGCTGGTGTATGAAGTCCCTCCTCTCCCCCACTATATATAGGGGTGCCAGGGGGGGCGCCGGCCCTAGTAGATGAGATCTACTAGGGGGGCGGCGGCCTAGGGGAGGTTTCCCTCCCCCCAAGGCACCTAGGGGTGCCTTCCACCACTAGGACTCCTCCTAGGGGGAAACCCTAGGCGCATGGGCCTATAGGGGCTGGTGCCCTTGGCCCATGATGGCCAAGGCGCACCCCCTACAGCCCATGTGGCCCACCGGGGCAGGTGGCCCCACCCGGTGGACCCCCGGGACCCTTCCGGTGGTCCCGGTACAATACCGATAACCCTGAAACTTGTCCCGATGCCCGAAATAGCACTTCCTATATATGATTCTTTACCTCCGGACCATTCCGGAACTCCTCGTGACGTCCGGGATCTCATCCGGGACTCTGAACAACATTCGGGTTTCTGCATATACATATCTTCATAACCCTAGCGTCACCGAACCTTAAGTGTGTAGACCCTACGGGTTCGAGAGACATGTAGACATGACCGAGACGCTCTCAGTCAATAACCATCAGCGGGATCTGGATACCCATGATGGCTCCCACATGCTCCTCGATGTTGTCATCGGATGAACCACTATGTCGAGGATTCGATCAAACCCTGTATGCAATTCCCTTTGTCAATCGGTACGTTACTTGCCCGAGACTCGATCGTCGGTATCCCAATACCTTGTTCAGTCTCGTTACCGGCAAGTCACTTTACTCGTACCGTAATGCATGATCCCGTGTCCAACACCTTGGTCACATTGAGCTCATTATGATGATGCATTACCGAGTGGGCCCAGAGATACCTCTCCGTCATACGGAGTGACAAATCCCAGTCTCGATCCATGTCAACCCAACAGCTACTTTCGGAGATACCTGTAATGCACCTTTATAGTCACCCAGTTACGTTGTGACGTTTGATACACCCAAGGCACTCTTACGGTATCCGGGAGTTACACGATCTCATGGTCGAAGGAAGAGATACTTGACACTTGCAAAGCTCTAGCAAAACGAACTACACGATCTTTTATGCTATGCTTAGGATTGGGTCTTGTCCATCACATCATTCTCCTAATGATGTTATCCCGTTATCAACGACATCCAATGTCCATAGTCAGGAAACCATGACTATCTGTTGATCACAACGAGATGGTCAACTAGAGGCTTACCAGGGACATAGTGTGGTCTAAGTATTCACACGTGTATTACGATTTCCGGATAATACAGTTATAGCATGAATAAAAGACAATTATCATGAACAATGAAATATAATAATACTTTTATTATTGCCTCTAGGGCATATTTCCAACACCCCCATCTATCTATAGCGGTCCACTCTCCCGCAACCTGCTGTACCCTCTACTTGAACATGGTGCTTTATGCTTCATATTATTATCCAATGATGTGTTGCCATCCTATGATGCCTGAGTAGATTTTTGTTGTCCTATTGGTGGTTGATGAATTGCTATGATTGGATTAATTTGCTTGTGGTTATGTTGTTGTCCTTTGGTGCCCATCATATGAGCGCGCGCGTGGATCACACCATAGGGTTAGTTGTATGTTGATAGGAATATGTATTGGAGGGCAAGAGTGACAGAAGCTTCAACCTAGCATAGAAATTGATGCATACGGGATTGAAGGGGGACCAATATATCTTAATGCTATGGTTGGGTTTGACCTTAATGAATGTTAGTAGTTGCGGATGCTTGCTAATAGTTCCAATCATAAGTGCATAGAATTCCAAGTCAGGGATGGCATGCTAGCAGTGGCCTCTCCCACATAAAACTTGCTATTGGTCTAGTAAAGCAGTCAATTACTTAGGGACAATTTCGCCACGCCTACCACCATGTTTCCACACTCGCTATATTTACTTTATTGCTTCTTTATCTAAAAAGCCCCTACTTTTTATTTACATGCACTTTTATATTCTTGCAAACCTATCCAAAAACACCTACAAAGTACTTCTAGTTTCATACGTGTTCTAGGTAAAGCAAACGTTAAGCGTGCGTAGAGTTGTATCGGTGGTCGATAGAACTTGAGGGAATATTCGTTCTACCTTTAGCTCCTCATTGGGTTTGACACTCTTACTTATCGAAAGAGGCTATAATTGATCACCTATACTTGTGGGTTATCAAGACCTTTTTCTGGCGCCGTTGCCGAGGAGCAATAGCATGGGGTGAATATTCTCGTGTGTGCTTGTTTGCTTTATCACTAAGTAATTTTTATTTGCTGTTCTTAGTTGTTTTCTATCTTTAGTTATGGGTAGGAAACGCAAAATACCAAAAAAATTAGTTGTACCTAGTACACCAATGGTTGAAGAACCACTCAAAATCTATCACACTCCTGAAGCTTTTCACTTGGATCATCTTCGATCCCTTTGTGCTCGTGCTGAAACCCCAACTAGCTTAGTTGAGGGTAAATCTTTAGATGAGCATGCTTGTTATGTGCGACACCGCTTATCTCAAAAAGGGAAACATTTACTGGATCAAATTCATCATTTGCAATGCTATGCTTGGAATTTATGTTAAATATATGATGTTACTTGTTGTTCTGAAAACCCTAAGAAACACCTTCCCTACCAATGTGAGTTTAGTGATAATGGAATCGTATCTTCGTATGCTAAGGGTGTTTATAATTACTATGATGTTCAACAAATTGAAGAATTTGTTGCTTTTAAGGGTGCTTATGAAATTGCTTCTTTGATTTAAAAGTATGATGCCACTCTTTACAAATCTGAAAATTTTGCCATACTTGAATATTGTTATGATAATTATGCTTCTAATGCCTATGTTAAACCTTATATTGAGGAGTCCCCCGCTGTCCAAGAAGAGAGTAATATTTTGCAGGAGTGTATGGAAGAAGAAATTAAGGACATTGTGAGCTCATTGGATGAAAAAGATGAGGAGGAGAACGAAGAACAAAAGGAGGAAGAGTGGATTGATCACCCGTGCCCACCTTCTAATGAGAGTAACTCTTCAACTCATACATTGTTTAATTTCCCTCCGTGCTTACCAAAGGATGAATGCTATGATGATTGTTATGATCCCATTGATTCTTCTGAAATACCCCTTTTTGATGATACTTGCTATGCTTGTGGCCAAGATGCCAATATGAATTATGCTTATGGATATGAACTTGCTATAGTTCCTTATGTTAAAAATGAAATTGTTGCTATTGCACCCACGCATGATAGTCCTATTATCTATTTGAATTCTCCCGACTACACTATATCAGAGAAGTTTGCCCTTATTAAGGATTATATTGATGGGTTGCCTTTTACCGCTACACATGATGATTTTAATATATATAATATGCATGTGCTTGCTGCTTGTTGCTCCTACTTGCAATTGTTATGAGAGAGGAACTATATCTCCACCCCTCTATGTTTCCAACATGATAAAATTGCAAGAAAATACTATGCATTGGCCTTTACTCTGTGAGCATGAATTGTTCTTTTATGACATGCCGATGCATAGGAAGATTGTTAGACTTCGTCATTACATGATATATGTTACCTTGTGCTCACTACTAAATTACAAATCATTGTTAATTAAAATTGGCTTTGATATACCTTGGGATCTGGGTGGATTCATTACTTTAGCACCTTATGCCTAGCTTAATGGATTTAAAGAAAGCGCTACCAGGGAGACAACCCGGAAGTTTTAGAGAGTCATTTATTTCTGTTGAGTTCTTGTATAAAGTTTAAAAACAAAAAAAATAAAGAGGGGAACCTAAAACTTTTTCAAAAAGAAAAGCGGAAGTGAGAAAGACGAGCATTGTTAAAATGGGAGCTAGCCTTGAACTTTGTTCATGCCCATGGAAACTTTGTGACCCTTGATTACAGAAACTTTTAAACAAAAATAATTATCCCCTTGTACAATTCCATCGTATAATAAAAATAATGTACCAAGGTTTGCTTTTAGGATGTTTAGATTGCTTGTTGGTTTGTGCGGTGCAGGACATAAACTTTGGCTGTAGTGCGTGATTTTACATTTTTTACTGGAATGTCAAACGGTTCAGATTCTTTTTGCACTGCCTTTATATACAAATTTTTTATTTTTCCTAATTTTGGTAGAATTTTTGGAGTACCAGAGGTATGGTGAATGTTCAGATTACTACAGACTGTCCTGTTTAAGACAGATTCTGTTTTTGATGCATAGTTTGCTTGTTTTGATGAAACTATCGATTTATATCAGTGGATTAAGCCATGGAAAAGTTATATTACAGTAGCTAAAATGCAAAAAAAATATGAATTGGTTTTCAATAATACTTAGAGTAGTGATTTGCTTTATTATACTAACGGATCTTACCGAGTTTTCTGTTGAGTTTTGTGTGATTGAAGTTTTCATGTTTTGGGAGAGATCACGATGGATGAAGGAATAAGGAGTGGAAAGAGCCTAAGCTTGGGGATGCCCGAGGCACCCCAAGGTAATATTCAAGGACTCCCAAGCAACCAAGCTTGGGGATGCCCCAGAAGGCATCCCCTCTTTCTTCTAATGATCATCGGTAATTTCACTTGGAGCTATATTTTTATTCGTCACATGATATGTGTAAATCTTGGAGCATCTTTTGCATTTATTTTTCACTTTTATTTTATGCAACATGCTGGTATGAGATAGTCCTTGTTTGATTTATAGAATGCTCATTGCACTTCACTTATATCTTTTGAGTATGGCTTTATAGAATGCTTCATGTACTTCACTTATATATTTTGAAGTTTGGATTGTCTGTTTCTCTTCACATAGAAAACCGCCATTTGTAGAATGCTCTTTTGCTTCACTTATATTTGTTAGAGCGCGGGCATATCTTTTTTAGAAAGAATTAAACTCTCTTGCTTCACTTATATCTATTTAGAGAGATGAGAGGAATTGGTCATTCACATGGTTAGTCATAAAATCCTACATAAAACTTGTAGATCACTGAATATGATATGTTTGTTTCCCTGCAATAGTTTTGCAATATAAAGGTGGTGATATCAGAGTCGTGCTAGCTGAGTAATTGTGAAATTAAGAAATAGTTGTGTTGAGGTTTGCAAGTCCCGTAGCATGCACGTATGGTAAACATTGTCTGACAGATTTGAAGCATGGGGTGTTCTTTGATTGCTTTACTTATGAGTGGCGGTCGGGGACGAGCGATGGTCTTTTCCTACCAATCTACCCCCCTAGGGGCATCCATAGTAGTACTTTGCTTCGAGGGCTAATAAACTTTTGCAATAAGTATATGAGTTCTTTATGACTAATGTGAGTCCATGGATTATACGCACTCTCACCCTTTCATCATTGCTAGCCTCTTCGGTACCATGCATTGCCCTTTCTCACCTCGAGAGTTGGTGCAAACTTCGCCGGTGCATCCAAACCCCATGATATGATACAGTCTATCACACATAAACCGCCTTATATCTTCCTCAAAACAGCCACCATACCTACCTATCATGGCATTTCCATAGCCATTCCGAGATATATTGCCATGTAACTTCCATCATCATCATATACATGACTTGAGCATCATTATCATATTGCTTTGCATGATCGTAAGATAGCTAGCATGATGTTTTCATGGCTTGTCCATTTTTTGATGTCATTGCTACGCTAGATCATTGCACATCCCGACACACCGCCGGAGGCATTCATATAGAGTCATATCTTTGTTCTAGTATCGAGTTATAATATTGAGTTGTAAGTAAATAAAAGCGTGATGATCATCATTATTAGAACATTGTCCCATGTGAGGTTATGAAAATAAAAGAGGCCAAAGAAGCCCAAATAAAAAAAGAGGCCAAAGAAGCCCACCAAAAAAAGAGAAAACAAAAAAATGAGAGAAAAAGAGAGAAGGGGCAATGTTACTATCCTTTTACCACACTTGTGCTTCAAATTAGCACCATGTTCTTCATATAGAGAGTCTCTTGAGTTATCACTTTCATATACTAGTGGGAATTTTCATTATAGAACTTGGCTTGTATATTCCGATGATAGGCTTCCTCAAATGCCCGAGGTCTTCATGAGCAAGCAAGTTGGATGCACACCCACTTAGTTTCAGTTTGAGCTTTCATACACTTATAGCTCTAGTGCATTCGTTGCATGGCAATCCCTAATCCTCGCATTGACATCCATTTATTGGCATCTCCATAGCCTGTTGATTAGCCGGGTCGACGTGAGACTTTCTCCTTTTTGTCTTCTCCCCACAACCTCCATCATCATATTCTATTCCACCCATAGTGCTATGTCCATGGCTTGCGCTCATGTATTGCGTGAGGGTTGAAAAAGCTGAAGCGCGTTAAAAAGTATGAACCAATTGCTCGGCTTGCCATCGGGGTTGTGCATGATGGGAGCATTTTGTGTGACGAAAATGAGGCATGGCCAAACTATATGATTTTGTAGGGATGAGCTTTCTTTGGCTATGTTAGTTTGAGAGGACATAATTGCTTGGTTAGTATGCTTGAAGTATTATTGTCTTAATGTCAAATGATAGACTATTGCTTTGAATCACTCGTGTCTTAATATTCATGCCATGATTAGATTATGTGATCAAGATTATGCTAGGTAGCATTGCACATAAAAAATTATCTTTTTTATCATTTACCTACTTGAGGACGAGCAGGAATTAAGCTTTGGGGATGCTGATACGTCTCCGTCGTATCTATAATTTTTTATTGTTCCATGCCAATATTATAAAACTTTCATATACTTTCGGCAACTTTTTATACTATTTTTGGGACTAACATATTGATCTAGTGCCTAGTGCCAGTTCATGTTTGTTGCATGTTTTTTGTTTCACAGAAAATCCATATCAAACGGATTCCAAACGGGATAAAAACTGACGGAGATTTTTTGGAATATATGCGATTTTTGGGAAGAAGAATCAACGCGAGATGATGCCCGAGGGGGCCACGAGGCAGGGGGCGCGCCCCAGGGGGTCAGGCATGCCCTGGGCCCTCGTGGCCACCCTGTAAGGCGGTTGGTGCCCTTCTTTCACCGCAAGAAAGCTAATATCCGGATAGAGATCATGTTAAAATTTCAGCCCAATCAGAGTTATGGATCTTCGAGAATTTAAGAAATGGTGAAAGGACGGAATCAAGAATGCAGAAACAGAGAGAGACAGAGAGACCGATCCAATCTCGGAGGGGCTCTCACCCCTCCGCCTCCATGGAGGCCATGGACTAGAGGGTAAACCCTTCTCCCATCTAGGGAGAAGTTCAAGGAAGAAGAAGAAGGGGGGCTCTCCCCCTCTCTCCCAGTGGCGCCGGAATGCCGCCGGGGCCATCATCATCACCGCGATCTACACCGACACCTCCGTCATCTTCACTAACATCTCCATAACCTTCCCCCATCTATCTACAGCGGCCCACTCTCCCTCAACCCGCTGTAACCTCTACTTGAACATGGTGCTTTATGCTTCATATTATTATCCAATGATGTGTTGCCATCCTATGATGCCTGAGTAGATTTTCGTTGTCCTATCGGTGGTTGATGAATTGCTATGATTGGTTTAATTTGCTTGTGGTTATGTTTCTGTCCTTTGGTACCCTTTTTAATCATATGAGCGCGCGCGTGGATCACACCATAGGGTTAGTTGTATGTTGATAGGACTATGTATTGGAGGGCAAGAGTGATAGAAGCTTCAACCTAGCATAGAAATTGATCATACAGGATTGAAGGGGGACCAATATATCTTAATGCTATGGTTGGGTTTTACCTTAATGAACGTTAGTAGTTGCGGATGCTTGCTAATAGTTCCAATCATAAGTGCATAGAATTCCAAGTCAGGGATGACATGCTAGCAGTGGCCTCTCCCACATAAAACTTGCTATCGGTCTAGTAAAGTAGTCAATTGCTTAGGGACAATTTCGCAACGCCTACCACCACGTTTCCACACTCGCTATATTTACTTTATTGCTTATTTATCTAAAAATCCCCTACTTTTTATTTACGTGCACTTTATATTCTTGCAAACCTATCCAAAAACACCTACAAAGTACTTCTAGTTTCATACTTGTTCTAGGTAAAGCGAACATTAAGCGTGCGTAGAGTTGTATCGGTGGTCGATAGAACTTGAGGGAATATTTGTTCTACCTTTAGCTCCTCGTTGGGTTCGACACTCTTACTTATCAAAAGAGGCTACAATTGACCCCCTATACTTGTGGGTTATCAGCAATCACATCGAGTTTGGAACCATTTCCCACGCGCATCGTCACCTCGTCCTTAGCCAGTCTTCACTTGATCCGTAGTCCCTGTTTCGAGTTGCAAATATTAGCAACATAACCAGTATCAAATACCCAAGTGCTGCCGCGAGCTCTAGTAAGGTACACATCAATAACATGTATATCACATATACCTTTGTTCACTTTCCATCCTTCTTATCCGCCAAATACTTGGGGCAGTTCCGCTTCCAGTGACCAGTCTGTTTGCAGTAGAAGCATTCAGTCTCTGGCTTAGGTCCAGACTTGGGTTTCTTCTCCTGAGCAGCAACTTGTTTGCTGTTCTTTTTGAAGTTCCCCTTCTTCTTCCCTTTACCCTTTTTCTTGAAACTGGTGGTCTTGTTGACCATCAACACTTGATGCTCCTTCTTGATTTCTACCTCCGTTGCCTTTAGCATTGCGAAGAGCTCGGGAATTGTCTTATTCATCCCTTGCATATTATAGTTCATCAGGAAGCTCTTGTAGCTTGGTGGCAGTAATTGAAGAACTCTGTTGACACTATCAACAGGAAGATTAACTCCCAGTTGAGTCAAGTGGTTATGATACCCAGACATTTTGAGTATATGTTCACTGACAGAACTATTCTCCTCCATCTTGCAGCTGTAGAACTTATTGGAGACTTCATATCTCTCAATCTGGGCATTTGCTTGAAATATTAACTTCAACTCCTGGAACATCTCATATGCTCCATGACGTTCAAAACGACGTTGAAGTCCCGGTTCTAAGCCATAAAGCATGGCACATTGAACTATCGATTAGTCATCAGCTTTACTCTGCCAGACGTTCTTAACATCATCAGTAGCATCTGCAGCAGGCCTGGCACCCAGCAGTGCTTCCAGGACGTAATTCTTCTGTGCAGCAATGAGGATAATCCTCAAGTTACGGACCCAATCCATGTAATTGCTACCATCATCTTTCAACTTTGCTTTCTCAAGGAACGCATTAAAATTCAATGGAACAACAACACGGGCCATCTATCTACAATAACATAGACAAGTAAAATACTATCAGGTACTAAGTTCAAGATAAATTTAAGTTCAATTAATCATATTAGTTAAGAACTCCCACTTAGATAGATATCCCTCTAATCATCTAAGTGATCACGTGATCCATATCAACTAAACCATAACCAATCATCACGTGAAATGGAGTAGTTTTCAATGATGAACAACACTATGTTGATCATATCTACTATATGATTCACGCTCGACCTTTCGGTCTCAGTGTTCCGAGGCCATATCTGCATATGCTAGGCTCATCAAGTTTAACCCGAGTATTCTGCGCGTGAAAAACTGTCTTACACCCGTTGTAGATGAACGTTGAGCTTATCACACCCGATCATCATGTGGTGTCTCGGCACGATGAACTTTGGAACGGTGCATACTTAGGGAGAACACTTTTACCTTGAAATTTAGTGACATGTCCTCTTATAATGCTATCGTCAAACAAAGCAGAATAAGATGCATAAAGGATAAACATCACATGCAATCAATATAAGTGATATGATATGGCCATCATCATCTTGTGCCTTTGATCTCCATCTCCAAAGCACCGTCATGATCACCATCGTCACCAGCGCGACACCTTGATCTCTATCGTAGCATCGTTGTCGTCTCGCCATCTATTGCTTCTACGACTATCGGTACCGCTTAGTGATAAAGTAAAGCAATTACAGGGCGATTGCATTGCATACAATAAAGCGACAACCATATGGCTCCTGCCAGTTGCCGATAACTCCGTTACAAAACATGATCATCTCATACAATAAATATAGCATCATGTCTTGACCATATCACATCACAACATGCGGTGCAAAAACAAGTTAGACGCTCTCTACTTTGTTGTTGCAAGTTTTACGTGGCTGCTATGGGCTGAGCAAGAACTGTTCTTACCTACGCATCAAAACCACAACGATAGTTTGTCGGCGTTCTGGGAACGGGGGTCCCTAGACTTGCCTGCCTGCGGCCCGCGGCGTGGCTGAGCCAGCAGGCCGTACGACCCATCTTCACCAACAAAGCATCCAAGACCCTCGTGAGGGGCCAAGCCTCACGAGGCGGACGATGCAAGACCTCCTTTGGAGTGGCCTAGCTATGTAGGCTCGCGAGGAGCGGAGATATCAAGGCGAGGCGAACCTCACGAGGCTCTCGTGATGTGAGCCATGATAATCGACACCAGGCGGGCGCCAGTGCGCGCAGCGTCCTTGTTTCCCGTTTGGTGCAAAGGAGGCAAGCGCAGCCGCGGAGTACCGAGGCCTCAGGAAAAGGTTTCCATTTCAGTGCAACAAGACCAAGACCATGGACTGCAAGACGAAGGTCATCATGGAGCCCAAGACAGCGTCACCACCAGAGCTTTGTGCAGGTGAAGACCGCTTTTGTCAAGATAGCTTGTACTAGCTGCCCCACTTCAAATTAGCCCGCCATTGTTGGCTCCCTTCCCGCTCGATATTTGGGTAGAGGACCAGGGCCTCTATAAATAGGACTAGCCACCACCATAGAAGGGGGGAATGAGACTAGAGAGAGAGATCCCATCTTAGCTGAAGAGACACACCACAAGTTCATACGCACAAGAACAACTCAACCTCAGGAGGCTGTTCTTCCCTTGTATTGTTCATCCTTAGCCCAAGAGGCAATCCACCACCACCACCACACTGGAGTAGGGTACTACACCACAACGGTGGCCCGAACCAGTATAAATCCCGTGTCTTTCTGTGTTGTGAGTTCGTCGAGTTCGTCCGCAAGATCTTAGCGAGCTAGAGCGTAGATCGGTAGGAGGGAAAGACTTCGTGCGCACCCCAGTGTTCGAATCGTAAGGGTTAGTCGGAGACCCTACCTGGCGTGCCAAATGTCGGATGTGGGACTCCGGCTAACCCTTAAGGTTCGAACACTGGGGTGCGCGCGAAGTCTTTCCCTCCTACCGATCTATGCTCTAGCTCGCTAAGATCTTGCGGACGAACTCGACGAACTCGCAACACAGAAAGACACGGGGTTTATACTGGTTCGGGCCACCGTTGTGGTGTAATACCCTACTCCAGTGTGGTGGTGGATTGCCTCTTGGACTGATGATGAACAATACAAGGGAAGAACAGCCTCCTGAGGTTGAGGTGTTCTTGTGCGTATGAACATGTGGTGTGTCTCTTCAGCTAAGATGGGATCTCTCTCTCTAGTCTCGTCCCCCCTTCTATGGTGGTGGCTAGTCCTATTTATAGAGGCCCTGGTCCTCTTCCCAAATATCGAGCGGGAAGGGAGCCAACAATGGCGGGCTAATTTGAAGGGGACATCTAGTACAAGCTATCCTGACAAAAGCGGTCTTCGCCTGCACAAAGCTCTGGTGGTGGCGCCGTCTTGGGCTCCACGATGACCTCTTGCAGTCCATGGTCTTTGTCTTGTTGCACCGAAATGGCAACCTTTGCCTGAGGCCTCGGTACTCCGCGGCTGCGCTTGCCTCCTTTGCACCAAAGGGGAAACAAGGACGCTGCGCATGCTGGCACCCGCCTAGTGTCGGTCATCATGGCTCACGTCACGAGAGCCTCGTGAGGTTCGCCTCGCCTTGATATCTCCGCTCCTCGCGAGCCTGGCTAGCTAGGCCACTCCAGAGGAGGTCTTGTGTCGTCCTCCTCGTGAGGGTCTTGGATGCTTTGTTGGTGAAGATGGGCCGTACGGCCTGCTGGCTCAGCCACGCCGCGGGCCGCAGGTAGGCAAGTCTGGTGTTACGGCATATCTCTCTCAAGGTAGTTTTGGTGATTGATGACAACATGTTTGCGGACTAATCTTGTGCTTTGAATTATTCACAGATTCTCCCCTGGCATGAGACGCCTTCTTCCCCTCGGAGTGTATTTTAAGATGGTGTAGCTCTTTCATTTCTTTCTCGGTGGACTAGTTGCATAGAGGACACCGTACTATCAAGAGGGGGTCCGCTGGGGTTTTGCATGGGTGGAATCATCATGTACACATCAGCTTCTCACTCTCCGAGCATTTCCTTTCCATTGAAGAGATCTCTCCTCTCTTCCTTGTCCTGTCTGGGTCTAAGCGGTAGTACCGCGCACCCAGCGGTAGTACCGCTGAGGAGCCAAGCGGCAGTACCGCTCCGCAGCGGTAGTACCGCCCTTGGCTCCACAACAGTAGTACCGCTGGGGGCCTGGCACCTCCGCCGTGTCCTCAGCATATTTGAGAGATCCCTTCTCTCTCTCTCTCTCTTGCCCCAGCGGTAGTACCGCACTGCCTGCGGTACTACGGCCGAAGGGTCACAAGCGGCAGTACCGCTCCACAGCGGTACTACCGCCCTTGACCCCACTGCCGTAGTACTGCTGGGTAGTCTGGCTCCTACCGCCTCGATTCGAGAGGTCTTTTTCTCGTGTCGGGTTTTGCGGCACTAGTCATGGTTGTAGTGGCGGTAGTACCGCCCTACCACCGCGGTAGTACCACAATTGGGGTCCGTTCCCTACTAAGTCTCCTCAATGCGGCAGTACTGCTGGGTGGCGCAGCAGTACCGTCGCCTGGCGGTAGTACCACCCCCTCTCAGCGGTAGTACCGCCCTGTGCGGGGCTGGTTGGTGGGGGGCAACAGGATTGTTGCCCCCACTATAAAAGGGAGTCCCCTTCCTCCTTCTCATCAACCTCTTCCTCCCCCAAGCTCCATTTATTGCTCAAGCTCCATTAAATACTCCAAGCTTCATTTCCGCCTGATCTATCTCTCTAGCCAATCAAATTTGTTGATTTGCTTGGGAGTGGTTGAGAAGGCCCCGATCTACACTTCCACCAAGGGATTTTCGATTCCCCCACTCATCCCTAGCAGATCTTGTTACTCTTGGGTGTTTGAGCACCCTAGACGGTTGAGGTCACCTCGGAGCCATATTCCATTGTGGTGAAGCTTCATGGTCTTGTTGGGAGCCTCCGATTAAGTTGTGGAGTTTGCCCCAACCTTGTTTGTAAAGGTTCGGTCACCGCCTTCAAGGGCACCAATAGTGGAATCACGACATCTCGCATTGTGTGAGGGCGTGAGGAGATTACGGTGGCCCTAGTGGCTTCTTGGGGAGCATTGTGCCTCCACACCGCTCCAACGGAGACGCACTTCCCCTCAAAAGGAAGGAACTTTGGTAACACATCCTCGTCTCCACCGGTTCCACTCTTGGTTATCTCTTACCTTTACTTGTGCAAGCTCTTTATTGTTTCTACCCTTGCTTGCTTGTATGCTTGTTGTTATTGCATCATATACGTTGCTCACCTAGTTGCACATCTAGACAACCTACTTTGATGCAAAGTTTAATTTGGTAAAGAAAAGCTAAAAATTGGTAGGTGCCTATTCACCCCCCTCTAGTCAACCATATCAATCCTTTTAATTGGTATCAGAGCCTCGTCTCTTTATTAAGGACTTTACCATCCAAAGAGTATGGTTGATACCGTAGACGGTGTGGAGGAACACTCCGGTGTGAATCCGATCTCATCTACGGGAGATGGGGAAACTTCGGTCTCTCGTGAGGAGTTCAATGTGGCCTTGGAGACATTGAAAACCTCCATGATGACCGAACTTGAAAGCATGTCTACTAAATTTCTTGAGGGGCTTAAACTTTCCACCGCACCGTTGAAAGTGGGTGATCCCGCCAACAAGGTGTCGGATGCTATCCCCGACAAGGGGGAAGCTAGTAGTGAAAAGGCTCCTTCTTCTAGTGGCAAGAATGGCACCGGCATCTTTGCCCATGTGGAACCACCACTTGTTTATGGTGGACCGGTTCCTTCCACTCATTTGAATCATGCCGGTCCTCCCCCTAAGATTGTGAAAAATGAGGATTTTGATTCTTGGGTTTACCGCTTTAAACGTCATTTAAATCATGTGAACACTAACCTTTGGAGAATCATTGAATAAGGTTTCTATCCACATGATCCAAGCAACTTCACTCCTCGAGAAGCCGCAGACAATCAATTCAATGAGAATGCTCTCTTCATCATTCAAGATGCAATTCCACCCGAAGACCTACCTCATCTTCATCCCTTCGCCTTGGCCAAAGATGCATGGCATTGTGTCGTGTCTCTCTACCGGGGAAGCGCAAGCATTCAACGCTCCAACTATGAAGTGGTACAAGATGAGGCCGATGAGTTTGCAATGAAGGAAGATGAAGAACCTCGTGAGCTTTATCGGAGAGTAATCAAACTCGCGGTCTCACTACGAGATCACGGGAGCAAGGGCACGGATGACAATTGGATCAAGCGCAAATTCCTCAAGGCAATGATGCCCTACCACAAGGCCATGTCCTCCGTCATTCGTCAAAGACCGGACTTCCACACTTTGACCTCAAGCGAAGTGTTGGATGAGTTTGTGGCCATGGACATTTTGGACAAGACCGCCGACAATGCGGTGCTCCGTTCTCAATGGGCAAAGAAGCCTAACCTTGCATTGAAGGCCAAGCTCACCGTGGAATAAGAAGAAGAGGAAGAAGAGGAGAGCAACCCCGAAGATACAAAGTATGCATATCATGAACACATGGCACTTGCTTCAAGGCAATTTTGGAGCAAGAAAAACTCGAGGCCCAACTTTAGCAAAAACAACTCGAGTGGCACAAGGGGCAAGCAACGTGTAAGAACTTGCTACAATTGCGGCAACGTGAGTCATTTCATTGCGGAATGCCCGTATGAGAAGAGGGAAGACAATGGTGGCAAACTCATCCGAAATGACAAGGCCAAGTCGTTCCCCAACAAGAATAACTTCACCAAGAAGACTCCTCCCAAGGCCTTGGTTGTGCAAGAAGAGTACAATGAGTATGATGACGATGATGAAGATGATGAGTCGGTTTCCATGGCCTCCGTTGCCATTGCAACAACGTCACGGGTGTCTCTCTTCGACTCACCCAACGAGAGCATCACCGCCAAGTCCCTCATGGCTAAAGCCAACAACAAGGTAACCTCCAACATCAAAACTACCATCATTTATCATCCTTCCCCAACGGATAGCATTAATGAACTTGAGGGAGCTAATGTGGAGGCTAACGAGTTTGAGGCTTTTATGGGCAAACTCAAGGGAAAATCCAAGAAGCACTTTGTTGCTCTCTTGGAACAACTTGGTGAGGCCAATGACATGATCGAGGCTCACGAAGACACCATCTCTTGGATGGAAGGGCATAGTTGTGACTATGCCGATGAGATTTCGGATCTTTCCAATGCTCTTGAGGAAGAGCGTGGTCTTCGTTTGGCTCTTGAGGAGTCACACAATGTTGATCATGCTAAGTTAAAGAAAGATTATGATCATGCCCTCATTGTTTCTCGTGTGCTAAATTCCGAGAAGGCCAAACTCGGGGTTGATCTTGCGAGACTCAAAGAGGAGTTTGATATACTTGACAAGGCCCACAAGGCCTTGAAGGGTATTCACGCTAGTCTCAAGGAGTCTCATGATCAACTCCAAGTGAAGCTAACTAAGGAGAAAGCAACTTTTCCTCATATGGTTTTAATTGATAATGCAAATGCTACTAACCCGTGTTGTGAGCATATACATCTTGTTGAGGAAAATGCTAAGTTGAAGGAGCAACTTGAGAGAGGTCTTGCGACTTGCATACAAGGCAAGAAGAACCTCAACGATCTCTTGATCAACCAAAAGGGAGGTGTGGCCAAGGAAGGGGTTGGGTACGTGCTCGACTCCAAGAACAACAAGAAGAATGACAAGACCAAACGACCTCCTCCCCTCATGCAAACCTTTGTGAGGGAGGGAGAGAGTGCCCCCGAGGAGAAGCAGAAGAACAATGTCAAGAAGGGCAATGTCATCCCTCCCAACAAAGACGGTGATTTTAATCCTTCTTATGTGTTATGCCGTGCTAGTGATGGGCATGTTTATGCCAAATTTGTTGGTTATCTTCATGAGTACATTGAATGGTCTATTTGGGTTCCTAAGACCCTTGTTACTAACATCAAAGGACCCATTACAAAATGGGTACCTAAAACCAAGCATTGATCTCTTGTAGGTGTTTGCTTCCGGAGGTGGATCATGGTTGCTCGATAGCGGAGCTACAAATCATATGACCGAAAGCAAGGACTTGGTGGTGGACGTGCACAAAGTTCCATCTATGCCCACCAATGTCGAGTGGGGTGACGCCTCATCCTCTAAGGTATTGGGACTTGGCAAGGTGGTCATCTCTCATGATATCATGATCGAGAAGGTCATGCTTGTTGAGTCCCTTGCATACAATTTACTTTCCGTTCGTCAACTTGCAATCATGGGCTTTGCCACTTTCTTTGATATCGATACTGTGGCCCTCTTGTGGAGCAAGACTCTTAAAGTAGCTTTTGTTGGGCATGTCAAGAACGGTCTATATGTGATTAACTTTTTGGAGCGACCCACTAAGACCGCGACATGCCTAATGGCTAAAGTTGATGTGGGATGGCTTTGGCATCGCCATTTGGCCCATGTCAATATGAGATCTTTGCAAAGTCTTCTCAAGGGGGACCATGTCCGTGGACTAACGAATGTTAGTTTTGCTAAAGATCGTGCTTGCAGTGCCTGTATCAAAGGAAAACTACATGAGAAGGCTCACCCTCCCACGACTATCATTTATTCAAGGAGGCCCTTGTAGCTCCTTCACATGGATCTTTTTGGGCCCCCATCCTTCGATAGTCTTGGAGGTAGGAAGTATTGCTTGGTGATTGTGGATGACTACTCAAGGTACACATGGGTGTATTTCTTCAAGAGGAAGAGCGAGACCCAACAAACCGTCATTGACTTTGCAAATGAAGCACAACGTCAACACAATGCAAAGATCTTGACAATAAGAAGTGACAACGGCACCGAGTTCAAGAACTACACCTTGGATGAATTTCTTAGTGATGAGGGAATCAAGCATCAATATTCCGCACCATAGAACCCTCAACAAAACGGTGTTGCGGAGAGGAAGAACCGGACGTTGATGGATGCGGCACAGACCATGATGGCGGAGTTCAAGTCTCCATACAACTTTTGGGCCGAATCCATCAACACCGCGTGTCATGCATCCAATCGGCTCTACCTCCACAAGGGCTTGAACAAGACCCCATATGAGATACTCACCGGTAACAAGCCCAACCTCAAGTACTTCCGGGTATTCGGGTGTAAGTGTTTCATTCTCAAGAAAGGTGTTCGGTTGTCTAAATTTGAGGCTAGAGCTTATCAGGGCATATTTGTTGGTTATGCTACAAACTCTCATGCTTACCGTGTCCTCAATAAATCCACGAGACTCATTGAGGAGACGTGTAACATGGAGTTTGATGAGAATAACGACTCCCAAGTGGAGCAAAGTGGCACTTGTGATGTAGGTGATGAAATTCCTCCTCAAGCCATAAGAAGAATGGGTGTTGGTTTCATCCTACCCATTGATGAACCCCTTGTGGCCGAAGGAGAAGGACAATGCTCCACTCAAGTGGAGCCATCACCAACCCAAGGCCCACACGCTTCTAAAGAACAAAGTGAAGGCCCTCAACCTCATGAACAAGACCAAGGGCAAGATCATACTCAAGACGGTGTAGACACACCAAGTGATGCCCAAGGTCAAGTTCTCTCCCCTGAGCAAGTTCAAGATCAAGAACAAGTTCATGACGGCGCTCAAGATGATCAAGTAACCGCTCCTCAACTCACCACCGAGGAGGAATTAGAGCGTCGTGCCGCCAAGGTTGCTTCCAAGCTCTCCACCAAGGATCATCTCATGAAGAATGTGCTTGGAAGCTTAAGAAAGGGGGTAAGCACTCGTAGACAATTAGCAAATTATTGTGAGCATCACGTGTTTGTCTCTTGTGTGGAACCCCACAAGGTCTATGAGGTGCTAGAAGATCCGGATTGGCTCAATGCCATGCACGAAGAACTCAACAACTTCAAGTGCAACAAAGTGTGGAGATTGGTGCCAAGGCCAACGGGGAACCATAATGTCATTGGAACCAAGTGGATATTCAAGAACAAGCAAGATGCCCATGGGATTATCATTCGCAACAAGGCTTGTTTGGTAGCACAAGGCTACTCCCAAGTCGAGGGTATCGACTACGGTGAAACCTTTGCTCCCGTTGCTCGTCTTGAATCCATTCGCATGTTGATTGCATATGCTTCTCATCATAACTTTAAGTTACAACACATGGATGTGAAGAGTGCTTTTCTTAATGGTCCCATTAATGAATTGGTTTACGTCAAGCAACCCCCCGGGTTCGAGGATCCCTACTTTCCCGATCATGTGTATCAACTCGATAAGGCACTCTATGGCCTTAAACAAGCCCCACTTGCGTGGTATGACCACCTTACCGAGTTGTTACAAGACCGTGGTTTTGAAGTTGGGCTAATCGACCCCACTCTTTTTACTAAGAAGGTCAAAGGGGAGTTGTTTGTGTGCCAATTGTATGTTGATGATATTATCTTTGGTTCTCCTAACAAAGCTTTCAATGAGGAATTTGCCGCTCTCATGACCTCAAAGTTCGAGATGTCCTCCATGGGAGAGTTGAAGTTCTTTCTAGGGTTGGAAGTGAAGCAAAGAAGAGAAGGAACCTTCATCAATCAATCCAAATACACCCAAGACATGCTCAAGAGATTCAAGCTAAGGGACGTCAAGCCGACCTCCACTCCAATGTCCACCAAGTGCCAACTTGACTTAGATCCCAATGGTAAAGTGGTGGATCAAAAGGTATATCGTTCCATGATTGGTTCCTTGATTTACCTTTGTGCATCTAGACCGGACATCATGTTGAGTGTGGGAATTTGTGCACGGTTTCAAGCCGCACCTAAGGAAAGTCACTATGTGGCGGTCAAACGAATCTTCCGATATTTGGCTCATACCCCAAACTTTGGCTTATGGTACCCAAGAGGATCAAACTTCAAGCTTGTAGGGTACTCGGATTCCGATTGGGCGGGAGACAAAGTGGATAGGAAGTCCACTTCCGGAGGGTGCCAATTCCTTGGTTGCTCTTTGGTAAGTTGGTCTTCCAAAAAGCAAATTCATGTGTATCTCTCGTCCACTGAGGCGGAGTATGTCGCCGCCGGCAACTGTTGTGCACAACTTTTATGGATGAGGCAAACTTTAAAGGATTACGGTGTCACTTGTGACAAAGTGCCTCTTTGGTGTGACAATGAAAGTTCCATCAAGATTTCTGTCAACCCAGTGCAACACTTCAAGACGAAGCATATTGAGATTCGGTATCACTTCATCCGGGATCACATTAGGCGAGGAGAGATCAAGCTCAACTATGTCAACACTCATGACAACCTTGCAGATATTTTCACGAAGCCCTTGGATGAAGCAATATTTCGCGAGTTAAGGCATGAGCTAAATATCATTGATTCGAGCAATGTTGCTTGAACCCGTGCATACCCTTCCACCCTCAATTTGTTGTCTAGTTTGGGTGTAGGCATGGACATAGGGGGAGTGTTGTTCTCTCAATGAACTCTCCCTCCCCCCATTATGCATAAATTGATCAAGTCTTTCACCTTAGCCATTGTAGATGGCACTTGTGCTTAAAAGACGAGTTTTGGTCATGGGCCCAAGGTTAAAATCTTTGCGGTGACATACCTTTTGACTCAAACATAGGTGGCCTCGGCCACCGCCCTCTTGTGAAGAGGTGTGTCTTGGTCGTTTGCTGGTGTGTTTGCCGTTTTTGTCGTTTCGTCGAGCTAAGCCGTGTCTATTTAGTTGCTGTGGCGCGCTGGGCGGTACTACCGCTGGTGGTGCGCGGTACTACCGCTCGTGAGCGGTACTACCACCCCCCAACACGGTACTACCGCTGGGGGACGAGAACAGGGGGTTAAGTCGGGGGCAGGGGGAGGTTTCTTCTCCCCCATACCCATTCGCTTCGCCCCTCTTTTCTCTTCCTCTCTCCAGCCTCCTCTCGCCGCGGGAGGGCTCCGGCGGATCTCCGTCTCCGGGGCGTCCCTCTCCATTCCCTTTGGTGGAGTCGATCCCCACGACGTCCTCTTGCCATGGATGCCGGTATTGCCCCCATTCTTTCTTTCGTTTTATCTCCTTTTCGTTCTTGTTTCTTAGGGGCAATGGTGGTTGCATCTCTAGATTTTTGGTGAAATCTAGGCTTGAGTTGATTGGAGAAGGCAACTAGACTATCTAGATTAGAGTTTGGTAGGATTATTTTTGAATTTGGTAGGCCGGTAGTGCCGGATCTGACCACGGTAGTAGGAAACCACTGTTTCACCGCCTCGTGCTATGAAACTGCTGTTTATCCGCCTCAAGCCGTACTACCACTCCCTTTGGAGCGGTACTACCGCTTGACCTAGAGCGGTACTACCGCTTCCTTTGGGGCAGTACTACCGCTTGGGGCGGTACTACCGCAGGCAGGTCACGGTACTATCGCTGCATGCCAATTTCCATCATTCTCCTGCCTTACCTTGATCTTTTGTTGTGTTTGTTAGCTTATGCTCGTTCTTTCTGGTTGTTTCGCGTTGTTCTTGTGTTTGGCTCCAGGTGATGACCGTTCCGAGCAGCAAGGTCGCTGTATCAACCCCGAGCATGCCACATCAAAACGCTACCGCACCTCAGAGCCTGCCGGTGGTTCCTCGAGCACCCAACCGCCTCCAGCAAGTGCTTCTGCAAGTGTTCCTCCACCTCCTCAGCAATCGAAGTGAGCCGCCAACAAGCCAAAAGGGAAGACTGTGACTGAGATGACCAACAAGGTGTTTTGGGAGAAGCGTCGCCGCAACCCCTATGCGGTGGACCAAGAACCCACTTTGGTCAACCGCCCGTTCTGGAACCGTTTTCAGTTTGCCATCTACTTTGATGTGATCAAGGCCAAGAAGAATCTTTTTGTTGATGTTCGCTCCATTGACACTGATGCTATGGAGAAGGATCCGGAGTACTTTGGCGAAGCTCTTCAGATGTGCACTCAGCTGAACATTCTCAGGATCATGCAATTCAACAAGGACTTTGATGCGAATTTGGTAGCTCAATTCTATGCCACCGTCCATCTTGGGACGGATGTCGACAGGACTCTGACATGGATGACCAATGGCAAGCTGCTTTCTGTCAAGTGGATGTATTTCATGGAGTTACTTGATGTGGTGGATACTGGGCTTGAGACTCCTGTCGGTTTCTGTCCTCACCGCAATGCTACATCTACCCACAAGCAAGCCCTTTGGCCCTACTGCACTGTGAAGATTCACCCTGTAACTGAGAAGAAGACCTACGAACTGTCTCTGTATCTGGAAATTCTTCATCGCATATTCCGTGAGAATCTCTTCCCTCGGATTGGGAATCTGGATATGGTCCATTCTTACCTCGTGGACATGCTCCTTTTCTGTCAGCATGAGAAGGAAGCAAGCACGGGAGAGAGCCTGGATATCTCTCATGTCATGTGGTCTGAACTTCTATCTGTCGTGTCTGAGCGCAAGTGTCCTATCTATGGTCCATTCATCATGAGGCTCATTGAGAGGGCCTGGGCACAGACTTATCCCAGAGTGTTGCTAGAGACTGGAGACTTGGTGTCTCGTGAGATCAAGCATCTGAGGAAGAAGGACAACTGGACAGCGCCTCACACAGGAGGTCCATCTGCTACTGCTGCCACAGGGGGTCCGTCTGCTGATGCTGCTGCTGCTGCCATGGGGACCGAGGGTGAGGCTGCTACAGATGATCATGAGGAGAACTTTGGCCCCTCTAGTGCAGAACCGTCGTGGGCACAGAAGCTTAAGCGCAAGATGAAGAAGCTTTTCTGCATGGAGTCTCATGGTCAGTACATGACTCATGTGGCGGAGAAGCATGCCAGGACGCGCCACAAGGAGCTCATGCGTCAGATGGGAGCAACAGTTGCCAGTGGGTCTGGGGGTCAGATCACTGAATAGGAGGACTGGATTCATCAGAATTTCCACTGGACCGACTCCGATGCCGAGCAGTTTTCGACCCACGATGAAGATGCAGAGATGTGATGTTCGAGCTCTTCCACCTCCCATCATCTGGAGTCGTAGTGTCACTCTATGCCCTTTTTGGTGTCTTGCTGCCAAAGGGGGAGAGAGTGTAGGGATTTGCTTCTTGTGTCGTGTTTTGTGTCATCTTGTGGTTTCTTGTGTGTTCTCTTGGTGTCCTTCTTTGGTTTGGTTTGGTGTGAGACCTAAGCTCTAGACATATGGTGTGAGACATATGCTCCCTATCGCTACCTTATTCTTATGTCATGTCTGTGTACTGTAGTTTATTGTGAGATGCATGCTTGTCCTGTTTATTCAATTCTCTCATATATCTTGTGCTTAGTATTGTTGGACTATAAAATATAGGGGGAGTTTTGATCCGAATGTGTGGGTCGTGCCATCTCTTGGTGCACACATTCTGGGGGAGCCCGTCTATATTTTGTAGTTCTTAGCTTTCTTCGTTTTATTTCTTTTCCTTGTGCAAATCCCTAGTTGTCATCAGTCCACCAAAAAGGGGGAGATTGTTACGACATATCTCTCTCAAGGTAGTTTTGGTGATTGATGACAACATGTTTGCGGACTAATCTTGTGCTTTGAATTATTCACAGATTCTCCCCTGGCACGAGACGCCTTCTTCCCCTCGGAGTGTATTTCAAGATGGTGTAGCTCTTTCATTTCTTTCTCGGTGGACTAGTTGCGTAGAGGACACCGTACTATCAAGAGGGGGTCCGCTGGGGTTTTTCATTGGTGGAATCATCACGTACACATCAGCTTCTCACCCTCCGAGCATTTCCTTTCCATTGAAGAGATCTCTCCTCTCTTCCTTGTCCTGTCTGGGTCTAAGCGGTAGTACCGCGCACCCAGCGGTAGTACCGCTGAGGAGCCAAGCGGCAGTACCGCTCCGCAGCGGTAGTACCGCCCTTGGCTCCACAACAGTAGTACCGCTGGGGGCCTGGCACCTCCGCCGTGTCCTCAGCATATTTGAGAGATCCCTTGTCTCTCTCTCTCGCCCCAGCGGTAGTACCGCACTGCCTGCGGTACTACGGCCGAAGGGTCACAAGCGGCAGTACCGCTCCATAGCGGTACTACCGCCCTTGACCCCACTGCTGTAGTACTGCTGGGTAGTCCGACTCCTACCGCCTCGATTCGAGAGGTGTTTTTCTCGTGTCGGGTTTTGCGGCACTAGTCACGGTTGTAGTGGCGGTAGTACCGTTCCTGGAGCGGTAGTACCGCCCTACACCGCGGTAGTTCCGCAATTGGGGTCCGTTCCCTACTAAGTCTCCTCAGCGCGGCAGTACCGCTGGGTGGCGCGGCAGTACCGTCGCCTGGCGGTAGTACCGCCCCCTCTCAGCGGTAGTACCGCCCTGTGCGGGGCTGGTTGGTGGGGGGCAACGGAATTGTTGCCCCCACTATAAAAGGGAGTCCCCTTCCTCCTTCTCATCAACCTCTTCCTCCCCCAAGCTCCATTTATTGCTCAAGCTCCATTAAATACTCCAAGCTTCATTTCCGCCCGATCTATCTCTCTAGCCAATCAAATTTGTTGATTTGCTTGGGAGTGGTTGAGAAGGCCCCGATCTACACTTCCACCAAGGGATTTTCGATTCCCCCACTCATCCCTAGTGGATCTTGTTACTCTTGGGTGTTTGAGCACCCTAGACGGGTGAGGTCACCTCGGAGCCATATTCCATTGTGGTGAAGCTTCATGGTCTTGTTGGGAGCCTACGATTAAGTTGTGGAGTTTGCCCCAACCTTGTTTGTAAAGGTTCGGTCGCCGCCTTCAAGGGCACCAATAGTGGAATCACGACATCTCGCATTGTGTGAGGGCATGAGGAGATTACGGTGGCCCTAGTGGCTTCTTGGGGAGCATTGTGCCTCCACACCGCTCCAACGGAGACGTACTTCCCCTCAAAAGGAAGGAACTTCGGTAACACATCCTCGTCTCCACCGGTTCCACTCTTGGTTATCTCTTACCTTTACTTGTGCAAGCTCTTTATTGTTTCTACCCTTGCTTGCTTGTATGCTTGTTGTTATTGCATCATATAGGTTGCTCACCTAGTTGCACATCTAGACAACCTACTTTGATGCAAAGTTTAATTTGGTAAAGAAAAGCTAAAAATTGGTAGTTGCCTATTCACCCCCCTCTAGTCAACCATATCGATTCTTTCATCTGGGGACCCCCATTCCCAGAACAGCGATAGTAGCCCCTGGGCCCAAGGTGCGCGCGGGCTCTGCTTCGCGGTGAAGCCAAGGATCAAGTTCGGAGCACCGCGGGCCCCAAAAGCCCACGGCCTCGGTTGACGCATGGCGATTGATTGGACGTGGGCGTCTCCGCTTCCCCATGCTGCCTCGACGACTGCACGACCTGTCAAGTCCCTGCGACATGCAAGGGAAACCATCATTACTTGCGATCGTGGGAGACGCCGGTTGGCCTTATCTTGCTATAAATGGGGAGGGGGGCGGAGCCCCCGTTGCCCATATCTTCCTCGCTTGCTTGCTTCTTCCTCATTGCTCTACTGCTTGCTCCAATGGTGCCCATCAGAAGGTTCTCCGCCGAAGAGAAGGGGAAAGCCCCCCGGGATGTCCCGGAGCCACTCCCGCCGAAAAAGAGGTCGATCCATCACCGTGACGGAGCGGCGATGTAGGTGGTGGCGAGGCCTTTGTGCGAGCGGCCTCCACCGGGGTACCCGCTACCCCTGTACGCCCAAGCCATGGGCTCGGGAGGACGAAGTGACGAGCAACGCCACCCATATGCCACATCCGGGGTCGCTGTCCACGCCGCAGACTCCTCACGCGAGTTGGTGATGTGGGCGCCGACGCCTCCGAACTCCTGGATCTGCTTCCCACGGTTCTTCTCCGACATGATGCCGCCGAGGGGGCCTCTCGAGCTCTGGCTGCAGCATGCCGATTCATGCGCTCCGGCGATCATAGCGAAGATCGAAGCAGTCCCCACTGGCAAGATCTTCATGACTCGCGGCTGGGGCGAGGTCGCACGGGTGTCAGATGTGGGGCTCTGCTAACCCTTAAGGTTCGAACACTAGGGTGTGCGCGAAGTCTTTCCCTCCTACCAATCTACACTCTAGCTCGCTAAGATCTTGCGGACGAACTCGCAACACATAAAGACACGGGGTTTATACTGGTTCGGGCCACCGTTGTGGTGTAATACCCTACTCCAATGTGGTGGTGGTGGATTGCCTCTTGGGCTGATGATGAACAATACAAAGGAAGAACAGCCTCCTGAGGTTAAGGTGTTCTTGTGTGTATGGACTTGTGGCGTGTAGGTTCTCTCAAGTCAAGATGAGTGTCGGTGTCAAAACCGGCGGATCTCGGGTAGGGGGTCCCGAACTGTGCGTCTAGGTGTATGGTAACAAGAGACGGGGGACACGATGTTTTTACCCAGGTTCGGGCCCTCTCGATGGAGGTAAAACCCTACTCCTACTTGATTGATCTTGATGATATGAGTATTACAAGAGTTGATCTTCCACGAGATCGAAGAGACTAAACCCTAGAAGCTAGCCTATGGTATGATTGTTGTTGTTGGTCCTACGGACTAAACCCTCCGGTTTATATAGACACCGGAGGGGGCTAGGGTTACACAGAGTCGGTTACAAGGAAGGAGATCTACATATCCATACTGCCAAGCTTGCCTTCCACGCCAAGGAGAGTCCCATCCGGACATGGGACGAAGTCTTCAATCTTGTATCTTCATAGTCCAACAGTCCGACCAAAGGATATAGTCCGGCTGTCCGGATACCCCCTAATCCAGGACTCCCTCAGTAGCCCCTGAACCAGGCTTCAATGACGATGAGTCCGGCGCGCAGATTGTCTTCGGCATTGCAAGGCGGGTTCCTCCTCCGAATACTTCATAGAAGATTTTGAACACGAGGATCGTGTCCGGCTCCGCAAAACAAGTTCCACATACAACCGTAGAGAGAATAATATTTTCACAAATCTAATCTGCCAACGCATTCCGCAGTGTGACATCACACCACAGCCAGGTCACCATTCGAATCGTTTTTCACAACCAACCTCAGCGTGTTTCGATTGGCGGTTTCCCTGGCACGTCTTGTCGAAGCAGAGATCATGTCCCCTTATTATGGGATTCCCATCAATACGGACGTGGGTAACCCAACCGCTCCATCAATTACGATGCTTGGGGGATAAGCGAGTTTTACCAGGCTGGTGGGGGCGCATAGTTTCGTCCGCCCTTATAAAGGGATAAGGGTCCACCTTTTTCTACCCACGCCTTCTTACTCCTTGCTCATCCATTCTCGCGCACTCGAGCTCCAGCGCCCAAGTCCACATCCTCTCCTCAACCCTCTCCAAACATGTCCAGAATGGGAGGCAAGTGGATGGTCTCCTCCGTTATGGAGGGAGACATCAAAAAGCTGCGCGGGGCCGGATACTTAGCCGCGGATATTGCGCACCGGCTGCCAGCTGCGGGGAAGATCGTCCCTACCCCGAAACCTTACGAAAGGGTGGTTTTCCTCACCCACTTCGTCCGTGGACTGGGGTTTCGCCTCCATCCATTCGTCCGCAGCCTTATGTGCTATTATGGGATGGACTTCCATGATCTAGCTCCGAATTTCATCCTCAACATCTCGGCGTTCATCGTCGTGTGTGAGGCTTTCCTCCGTGTCCGGCCCCACTTCGGCCTGTGGCCGAAGACCTTCAATGTCAAACCGAAGGTAGTTGGCGGCCAACAAGCGGAATGCGGCGGAGCCATGGTGGGAAAAATGCCCAATGTTACATGGCTCGAAGGCTCCTACGTGGAGACCATAAAGGGGTGGAAATCGGGGTGGTTCTACATCACCGAGCCGCGCGACACCAACTGGGTGGCGGCCCCCCGAGTTTTGATCCGGAATCTCCACGGGGCTCACTTCCTGGAAGGAGAAGGGCCTATCCTGGGGCTCATCGGTTGAGCTGGACGGACTCCAGAAGTGTATCCGGAACATGATAGGAAAGAAACTCAAGCTTGTCAACATAGTCCAGGTCATGCTCTTCCGCCGGATCCTCCCGTGTGAACGATGGGCTTTCAACTTATGGGAGTTCGACTTGGCCCAGCACCAGACTCTACGCGAGCTCTTCGACATGATGCATAAGGACGTCTGGAAGGTGCTGTTCAAGGGCGCCGAGGTCCCCCCTCCCCTTACCGAGGACCGCGGGCTAAGCGTGACACGCCCTGCGAATCCGGTAAGTTCTGTACACCTCGTAGGGTATTTATTTTCCATAGTTTAACCATGTGCGGGGTCTGAGCTCCCATGCCTTTGACAGGACTGGGTGGAGACATCAGAGCAGATTGACTGTCCGACTCCTCTACCCGAAGACCCTGCAGACACTCTCCTGACGGAGATGCGGACTCCGACTCCTTATGAGGTGCCGGAGAAGAAGATCAAGAAGAAGGCCACGGGAACCCGAAAGAGTTCCCGGCGCCAGGTGGTATCGGACTCATCGTCCGATAACTCCGAGACGCACTCCTCCCGTGAAAACGAGGAGGAAGATGACGGTTCTCCCCCTCCAGCCGGGGGAGACAGGAAAAGGAAGGCCGCCCCAACCGGGGAGGCCGGAGGGTCCAAGAAGGGAAGGACTCTCCTTCCAGACTGTTCCACCACCGCCGCCGACAGCGAAGACAAGTGGTTACTCAGGGCCAAGCCGCTGGTGAAGTCGTAAGTATTCAGATACCAGAGTAACTCATAGCATACTTTTATTGCACTGCTTCTCCTAACGTCGAATATGATCATGCAGTCCGCCTCGAGCCCGCATCGACGTATCCTCGTTGGACGGTTCCTTGGACTCGTCGGATATGAATAGCGAGTCACTTCCAACCGCCTCCTCTCCTCGCCCTATGGACAATGTCGAGGTATTGTCTCAAGGGGCACCGAACCGAGGGGAGGTAGTCCTGGAGGCACCTCAAGGCGACCTTCCGGACTCCAGGCGCAAAGGGAGCAAGACTCCCAAGGGCTCCAAGTTCGGCCCTCAGCCGAACATCACGCCGGAACCTCCAGTGGTTCCAGACTCCGGCAGGCGGCCCCCTACCAAGAGGGGCAAGCCGCCCGTGCCAGTGACCTCTGTCTATCCAGAGGCACCGGACAACCTGCTGGGAGCGTTTCGCGGCGCTTCCATCGACGAAGAGCACCGCACTATTATGAGTGCGGTGATCAAGAAGGTTCAGTCCGCCAAGAGCGGACTGACTGAAGCCTGTGCCATCCTTCTAATAGGCTTTGAGGTAAGTATTTAAAATATAGGAAAATATTACCGCATAGACAGTAGCCCCTGATGCTCTATTTGGTGTTCACAAAGAAAAGCCAAATAGAGGATCAAATAATATATGCAGGAGTCTAATACAAGTATGTCTATATGCGTATGCAGGCTTCGCTGCTGACCTCTGCCGCACTGACTGCGGAGGTCGCCGCACTGAAGCAGAACCTCGAGCGGTCCGAGAAAGAGCTCGGCCTTGCCAAGAGGCATCTCGAGGAGAACAAAGGTAAGAAATACCTTGTCTATACATATATAAGATATGGTTGCAAAATGATAGGATCATCATGGATGTGCCAGGGGCCATGACCGAAGTGGCGACCCTGAAGCGAGCGCTGTCCGAGGCCGAAAATAAAGTGGCCAAGGAGTGCACCGAGCGGGAGAAACAAGAGGCACGGGTGGGCGAGGTGCGGCAAGAGCTCCAGGCTCTCGTGAAGAAGCACGAGACTTTGGAGCTTGACTCGAAGACGCGAGAGTCCGAGCTTGCCGCGGCCCTCGAGAGCACAAAGCATGCCAAGGCCGAAGCCCAAAAGGCCCTCCAGGAAATTGAGGCGATGAGGACGATAGCAGCGGGTAAGGCATTCATTATGCAGAGCAAGCATGTGAAAGTAAATTACTTATTACTTACCCGAGTCTGGAGCTCTCCAGGAGCATTCGCAGATTTGGCCCGCAGCATGTCGGATGTCGCAAAGTACTACCAGGCCGAGGAGGGAAGCTTGACGGAGAAGTTGTTCTGGTCTCAGTATACTGGGACCGAACACCCGATGCCTGTGAGCGACCAGCTGAAGCAACTGGTCGAGCTGCACAAGGCGGCCGAACAGGCCATGAGGGGCCTTATAGTCCGGATGTGGCCTGGCGACTCCCTTCCCAGCAGCTACTTCGGCCTGGTGAGGCGGCTTGTGGATGCCTGCCCATAGCTGGAAGTCATAAAGCGGTCTGTCTGCATCGAAGGTGCACACTGGGCTTTTGCCCGTGCGAAGGTGCACTGGGCCAAGATGGACGCCGAGAAGATGGTGAAGGAGGGGCCACCGCAGGGCAAGGAGCATCGCCACCCTGAAATGTATTATGAGGGTGTCCTGAAGGGTGCCCGTCTTGTGGCGGACGAGTGTGTGAAGGATGTAATTTTTGAATGAACTTGCTCGTGTGATCCTGTATTATGAAAACTTGTTCATGTGCGCTATGCAACGCTTGTTTGAATTTAAAATATTACCTTCTGTGCGGGTGTTTATCAAATCTGAGAGATGGCCAGTCGTCAGCTTCTGCCCCCATGCCACGAGTGCTGGGGTGTTCGGGATAAATCTGAGCACTCTTTTTCCCATTGTTGGGTCCTTCGAGGGAGGTGCTCAGCGCAACGAACAAGGCAATCGGACTATAATGCTTTATCACTCTCACTTAGCCATAGAAGTCTACAATTTTAAATTTTGGCGAAACCCCTAGTATTCGGAAGGCCGAATTCGGGGCGCTATACACGCCTAAGCCGGACAAAGCCGACTCCTCGCCCTAAGCGGCATAAGTCTTTAGGGACTCGAGACCTCTCGAACAGCGACCAGCTCTCGCCTTATCATGACAGTCAGTTTTAGCTTTCTCTACTGAGGTGCTTGCCCATATGAACCGGGGAACAATCGCAGTAGTTCTCCTAGTGCCACCTTAGCCGATATAGCGGAACGTAAGGTACCAAAACATGGGAGCCGGGCAAACCCAACTATTGACCCAAGAGATGATTCGGAGCTGATGCATATAATGCTATAAGTTCGGGGTGCTGCACTGTCGAAAGTGTTCGGACTTCTCACGCCGTATTATGGGGTATGCTTAAATCCCTGGCGTATTGGCCGTACCAGAGTGTACGGGTGCTGAATGTCATGAATGAACATATATATAAAAAAGAATAGAGAATGCGGTAATAGTCTAGTGCTATGCATTGTTTATTCAAAAAGGTGCGTCGAAGCAGAATGATACACGTAGTGCGATAAGCAAAAAGTAGGACTATTTGACATGTCCCCTCCAAGGGCAAGCTGAGGAATGGTATTTAAAGCAGGTATTTCACTCGTTATTAGAGACCACCTGGGAGTTCCATGGTGCGACGTAGCTTTCTGCCTCCTTGGTTGTTGTATCGTGTGTCCGGCAATCCTACTGCCGGACGGGGTTTCCAGAGAGTAAAGTCCTGAAAGAGAGAAAAAATAACAAAGCGGGAAGCCCCTAGTGCGGTTGAGCCGCGTTTTGGGGCATGCCGTAGTCGTGCCCCCCCACCTATGCCCATGGTATTTTCAATGCGTAATTATGTACGCGTGGCACGGATTTCGCCATTTGGCTGGGACTGGGGTGGGGGCCACATTGTTATGCGAGCTCGGAACGTGCCAGGCAGTCTTGTTGCAGATTACTCCGGGCGCGCTTGACGGTGTCCGAGTGTTTAATCACCGAACTGGTGGATTGCCTGAAGAGGCTGCTTTGTGCTTCTGCTGCGAGGGCCGCAGTGTGCTCCTCCATGCGGAGAGAGCGCTCTGTGTTTCCATTGACTGTGATGACCCCCCGAGGTCCTGGCATCTTGAGCTTAAGGTATGCATAATGCGGTACCGCATTGAATCTCGCAAATGCGGTTCGCCCGAGCAGTGCATGATAGCCACTGCGGAACGGGACTAAATCAAAGATTAACTCCTCGCCTCAGAAGTTATCCGGGGATCCGAAGACCACTTCCAGTGTGACCGAGCCTGTGCAATGGGCCTCTATACCTGGTATGACTCCTTTGAGGGTCGTTTTTGTGGGTTTGATCCTTGAGGGGTCTATACCCATTTTGCGCACTGTGTCCTGATAAAGCAGGTTCAGGCTGCTGCCGCCGTCCATAAGGACTCGGGTGAGGTGAAATCCGTCGATGATTGGGTCTAGGACCAGTGCGGCGAATCTGCCATGACGGATACTAGTGGGGTGGTCCCTGCGATCGAAGGTGATCGGACACGAGGACCATGGGTTGAACTCTGGGGCGACTGGCTCCAACGCATATACGTCCCTTAGCGCACGCTTCCGCTCCCTCTTGGAGATGTGGGTTGCGTATATCATGTTCACCGTCCGCACTTGTGGGGGGAACCTCTTCTGTCCTCCGGTGTTCGGCGACCGGGGCTCCTCCTCGTCATCGCTATGTAACCCCTTATCTTTGTTTTCGGCATGTAACTTGCTGGCCTGCTTGAACACCCAACATTCCCTGTTGGTGTGGTTGGCTGGCTTGTCGGGGGTGCCGTGTATTTGACACGAGAGACCGAGTATACGGTCCAAACTGGATGGGCCCGGAGTGCTTCTTTTGAATGGTTTTTTTCGCTGACCGGGTTTAGAGCCTCTGAATCCAGCATTGACTGCCGTATCCTCGGTATTGTCGCTATTGATGCGGCGCTTGTGTTTGTTGCGACGTGACCTGCCATTGCTATCCTTGGTATCCGAAGTACCATGGTTCTTTGATATGTTATTGCTTCGAGCCAGCCAGCTGTCCTCTCCCACGCAAAAGCGGGTCATGATTGTCGTGAGGGCTGCCATAGATTTCAGCTTTTCCTGGCCAAGGTGCCGGGCGAGCCACTCGTCGCGGATGTTGTGCTTAAAAGCTGCTAGGGCCTCTGCATCCGGACAGTCGACGATTTGATTTTTCTTTGTCAGGAACCGTGTCCAGAATTTCCTGGCCGATTCCTCTGGCTGCTGAATTATGTGGCTCAAGTCATCGGCATCTGGTGGTCGCACATAAGTGCCCTGGAAGTTGTCGAGGAATGCGGCTTCCAGATCTTCCCAACAGCCAATGGATTCTGCTGGCAGGCTGTTGAGCCAATGCCGAGCTGGTCCTTTGAGTTTGAGTGGGAGGTATTTGATGGTGTGTAGATCGTCACCGTGGGCCATGTGGATGTGCAGGAGGAAGTCCTCGACCCATACCGCAGAATCTGTTGTACCGTTGTATGATTCGATATTTACGGGTTTGAAACCCTCTGGGATTTGGTGATCCATTACTTCGTTTGTGAAGCATAGGGGGTGTGCGGCGCCTCTATACTGGGCTATATCGCGACGCGGCTCAAATGAGTCTTGTCCGCTGTGTTCGGCCGGCCGGATTTACTTTTACTGTATCCGGCGTGACGGTTATCGTCTCGCATAGTGGCGCGCCCTCGTGATCCATAGATCAATCTTGCGTGTTTTTCTTTGTCCTCCAATACATCTCGCAGGTCTAGCGTGTTTCCCCGTGCCTTGACATTTTTGTTTGAGTGGCGTCGGGGTGCGGGCTGAGCTTTTGGATGAAATGCCTCTTTGTCGTGGCCACGAGGTGGCTGATCAGCCGCGTCATACGCTTGAGATGTAGGTTTTAATGCTTCCTCCTCCAGTCGGGGTAGCAACCTGCGCTTTGGGTAACTCTTGGAGGGATGTTCGAGTTCATATTCCTCGGCCGCAAGGACTTCAGTCCATCTGTCAGCTAACAAATCTTGACCAGCTCGAAGCTGCCGTTGCTTTTTCTTAAGGCTATTTGCTGTGGCTATATGCCGGCGCTTGAAGCGCTCTTGCTCGATGGGATCCTCAGGAACGACAAATTCATCATCGTCGAGGCTTGCCTCGTCTTCGGAGGGAGGCATGTAATTATCATCCTCCGCCTCTCCATCTGCCGCTCTCTCGGGAGGGCTGGCTTCTCCATCCTCCTGCTCTAAATCTTGCCGGAGGGGGTCATCTTCGGCACTGTCCGGAGTGCTATTATCTCCTATGCCGGTATCACCGCTTTTGTCTTAGCGAGACTTAGAGCGGCGCCGCTGACGTCGGCGCTTGGGTTGCTTCTTGGAGGGGTCATCCTCCGCTGTCCCGTCGCCATTGCCTTCTTTGGGTGTGTCCACCATATATATATATATATATATATATCATATGATGAGGTGGCTGTCCAGTGCCCTGTGGGCAGTGGTTCTTGTTCTTCTCCTGCATCGTCGTCCATACCGTCGATGTCTTCAGAGTCGAAGTCGAGCATGTCGGTCAAATTGTCGACAGTGGCTACTAAGTGGGTGGTGGGTGGGCGGCGAATTTCTTCGTCATCCGCATCCCAATCCTGCCAGACATAGTTCGGCCAGGACTCTCCTGACAAGGAGAGAGACCTTAATGAGTTCAGTATGTCGCCGAAGGGCGAGTGCTGAAAGATATCCGCGGAGGTGAACTCCATGGTCGGCGCCCAGTCAGATTCGATAGGCACGGGCGCAGGCGGTTCGGAGTCCGTGGCCAGGGAAGAATCCGACAGTTTGGCGTCACGGCTCTCGTGAAGGGTAAGGTCGATACTTGGCTCGATCGCCGCTGAGAATGCGGCCTCCATGGCGGGGTCTATCCACCCGTCCATGCATGGCTCACTTGGCTCCCAATTGAGGGTCGGAGCGGTTGCCATTGCGGTCTTCTGAACACTGTCCGATGGTAGAGCTAAATCATGCTCATCGTGACCGTGCGGCGCACTCGGCAGGGGCTCGAATCCGTCAAAGATCAAGTCTCCGAGGATGTCGGCCGTGTAGTTTAAGCTTCCAAACCTGACCTGGTGGCCAGGGGCGTAACTCTCGATCTGCTCCAGATGGCCAAGCGAGTTGGCCTGCAGTGCGAAGCCACCGAATACGAAGATCTGTCCGGGGAGAAAAGTCTCACCCTGAACTACATTGCCATCGATGATCAAAGGAGCCATCAAGCCTGACGATGACGACACAGAGGAACTCTCAATGACAGCACAAATGTCGGTGTCAAAACCGGCGGATCTCGGGTAGGGGGTCCCAAACTGTGCGTCTAGGCGGATGGTAACAGGAGACGGGGGACACGATGTTTTTACCCAGGTTCGGGCCCTCTCGATGGAGGTAAAACCCTACTCTTGCTTGATTGATCTTGATGATATGAGTATTACAAGAGTTGATCTACCACGAGATTGAAGAGGCTAAACCCTAGAAGCTAACCTATGGTATGATTGTTGTTGTTGGTCCTACGGACTAAACCCTCCAGTTTATATAGACACCGGAGGGGGCTAGGGTTACACAGAGTCGGTTACAAGGAAGGAGATCTACATATCCGTACTGCCAAGCTTGCCTTCCACGCCAAGGAGAGTCCCATCTGGACACGTGATGAAGTCTTCAATCTTGTATCTTCATAGTCCAATAGCCGGCCAAAGGATATAGTCTGGCTGTCAGGATACCCCCTAATCCAGGACTCCCTCAATGAGATCTCTCTCTCTCTAGTCTCGTATCCCTTCTATGGTGGTGGCTATTCCTATTTATAGAGGCCCTGGTCCTCTTCCCAAATATCGAGCGGGAAGGGAGCCAACAATGGCGGGCTAATTTGAAGGGGGACAGCTAGTACAAGCTATCCTGACAAAAGCGGTCTTCGCCTGCACAAAGCTCTAGTGGTGACGCCGTCTTGGGCTCCACGATGACCTCTGTCTTGTAGTCCATGGTCTTGATCTTGTTGCACCGAAATGGCAACCTTTGCCTGAGGCCTCGGTACTCCGCGGCTGCGGTTGCCTCCTTTGCACCAAAGGGGAAACAAGGACGCTGCACGCACTGGCGCCCGCCTGGTGTCGATCGTCATGGCTCACGTCACGAGAGCCTCGTGAGGTTCGCCTCACCTTAATATCTCCGCTCCTCGCGAGCCTGCCTAGCTAGGCCACTCCAGAGGAGGTCTTGCATTTGTCCGCCTCGCGAGGCTTGGCCCCTCGCGAGGGTCTTGGATGCTTTATTGGTGAAGACCGTACGGCCTACTGGCTCAGCCACGCCGCGGGCCGCAGGCAGGCAAGTCCGGGGACCCCCGTTCCCAGAACGCCGATAGTAGCCCCCGGGCCCAAGGTGCACGCGGGCTTGGCTTAGCGGCGAAGCCAAGGGTCAAGTTTGGAGCACCGCGAGCCCCAAAAGCTTGCGGCCTCGGTTGACGCATGGCGGTTGATTGGACGTGGGCGTCTCCGCTTCCCCATGTTGCCTCGACGACTGCACGACCTGTCAAGTCCCTGCGACATGCAAGGGAAACCATCATTACCTGCGATCGTGGGAGACGCCGGTTGGCCTTCTCTTGCTATAATTGGGGAGGGGGGCGGAGCCCCCGTTACCCATCTCTTCCTCGCTTGCTTGCTTCTTCCTCCTTGCTCTACTGCTTGCTCCAATGGCGCCCATCAGAAGGTTCTTCGCCGAAGAGAAGGGGAAAGCCCCCCGGGATGTCCCGGAGCCACTCCCGCCAAAAAAGAGGTCGATCCATCGCGTGACGAAGCGGCGATGCAGGTGGTGGCGAGGCCTTTGTGCGAGCGGCCTCCACCGGGGTACCCGCTACCCCTGTACGCCCAATCCGTGGGCTCGGGAGGACGAAGTGACGAGCAGCGCCACCCATGCCGCATCCGGGGTCGCCGCGCCACGGCGACGCGTGCCGTCGATGCTGCGGACTCCTCGCGCGAGTTGGTGCTGTGGGCGCCGACGTCTTCGAACTCCTGGATCCGCTTCCCACGGTTCTTCTCCGACGTGATGCCGCCGAGGGGGCCTCTCAAGCTCTGGCTGCAGCATGCCGATTGCGGCACTCCGGTGATCGGAGCGAAAATCGAAGCGGTCCCCACTGGCAAGATCTTCATGACTCGCGGCTGGGGTGAGGTCGCACGGGTCTGTCGTGCGAGGGGCGCCCTCGCGATCCACTTCGAGTACGACGGCGTCTCCACATTTCTCTTCAAGGTCTTCGACACCGAGGGCCACTGCCTGGAGTGCTTCTCCAGAGAGAAGCACGAGGCTGATGCGTGCTCCGCTCACGACCACTCCAGCAGCAGCAGCTGAAAGTGCAACTATCCCTAGGTGGTTTTGGTAATTCATAACAACATATAGCTCATTGAGCTAATGCTATTCCAAGATGATTATTTCAGGAAAGCTCAATGATTGGCATGGCATGGATGTGAAAGTGGAACCCTCAAAATGCTAAGGACAAAGGATTGGCTCAAGCTCAAAAGCTCAAGACTCTTCATTTTATATTTTAGTGATCCAAGATCACATTGAGTCCATAGGAAAAGCCAATACTATCAAGGAGGGATGAGGTGTTGCTTAATGAGCCTCTTGCTTCATGTGCTTAGTGATATGCTCCAAAACCCTCAACTACTTTCCCATATCCACATATGACCTAAACCCTAAGCCAAACTCGGTCCTACCGATTCTTCCTATCCGGCGCCACCGAGTTTCACTTGTCATTAGCCACTGCCAAACCCTAGCAATTCGGTTCTACCGATAAGGATCTCGGTCTCACCGAGATGGGATTGCAAACTCTCTATTTCCCTTTCGTAACTTTTCGGTCTCACCGAAAGAGCGAATCGGTCCCACCAAGATTGCAATGTAAACTCAGTGTTTCCCCTTTGTAACTTTTCGGTCTCACCGAGTTCCACTCGGTCTCACCGAAAGAGCAAATCGGTCTCACCGAGTTTGCCTGACCAACTCTCTGGTTAGCTAATTACCAAATTCGGTCTCACCGAGTTTGTGTAATCGGTCTCACCAAGATTACGTTATGCCCAAACCCTAACCATATCGGTCCTACCGAGTTGCATGTGAGTCCCACCGAAAATCTCTAACGGTCACTAGGTTTACATTTTCGGTCCGACCGAGTTTGTTGATTCGGTCCCACCAAGATTGGAAAACTGTGTGTGACGGTTGGATTTTGTGTGGAGGCTATATATACCCCTCCACCTCCTCTTCATTCGACGAGAGAGCCATCAGAACACACACACCATTCCAACTCATATGTTCTGAGAGAGAACCACCTACTCATGTGTTGAGACCAAGATATTCCATTCCTACCATATGAATCTTGATCTCTAGCCTTCCCAAGTTGCTTTCCACTCAAATCTTCTTTCCACTAAATCCAAATCCTATGAGAGAGAGTTGAGTGTTGGGGAGACTATCATTTGAAGCACAAGAGCAAGGAGTTCATTACCTACACACCATTTGTTACTTCTTGGAGAGTGGTGTCTCCTAGATTGGCTAGGTGTCACTTGGGAGCCTCCGACAAGATTGTGGAGTTGAACCAAGGAGTTTGTAAGGGCAAGGAGATCGCCTACTTCGTGAAGATCTACCGCTAGTGAGGCAAGTCCTGTGTGGGCGATGGCCATGGTGGGATAGACAAGGTTGCTTCTTCGTGGACCCTTTGTGGGTGATTGCTTCTTCATGGACCCTTCATGGGTGGAGCCCTGTGTGGACTCGCGCAACCATTACCCTTGGGTGGAGCCCTGTGTGGACTCGCGCAACCGTTACCCTTCGTGGGTTGAAGTCTCCATCAACGTGGATGTAGGATAGCACCACCTATCCGTACCACGGGAAAAACATCCGTGTCTCCAATTGCGTTTGAATTCTCCAAACCCTTCCCTTTACATTCTTGCAAGTTGCATGCTTTACTTTCCGCTGCCTATATACTCTTTGCATGCTTGCTTGAATCATGTGATGATTGCTTGACTTGTCCTAAATTAGCTAAAATCTGCCAAGAACTAAAATTGGGAAAAGGTTAAGTTTTTATTTGGTCAAGTAGTCTAATCACCCCCCTCTAGACATACTTTCAATCCTACAAGTGGTATCAGAGCTTTGGTCTCCATTTGCTTTGATCTCCATAGCTTTTGGTGGTCATAGCCTTGGTTTCACAACCTAGGAGAGTATGGCGTCTAGCGAGGGAAATTATCACCGTAGAGGTCCTTACTTTGATGGTACTAATTTTGCTAGTTGGAAGCATAAAATGAAAATGCATATTCTTGGACATAACCCCGCCGTTTGGGCTATTGTGTGTGTTGGTTTGCAAGGTGACTTCTTTGATGGGAGAGAACCAAACCGTGAAGCTTCCGCGGATGAGTTGAAGATGTTGCAATACAATGCTCAAGCTTGTGATATTCTCTTCAATGGATTGTGCCCCGAAGAATTCAACAGAATCAGCCGTCTTGAGAATGCAAAGGAAATTTGGGATACTTTGATTGATATGCACGAAGGTACCAACTCCGTCAAGGAATCCAAGTTGGATGTGTTTCAAAGCCAACTTGACAAGTTCAAGATGAAGGATGGTGAAGGTGTCGCTGAATTGTACTCTAGGCTTGCTCTCATCACAAATGAGATTGCCGGCTTAGGAAGTGAAGAAATGACCGATAGATTCATCATCAAGAAGGTTCTAAGAGCCTTGGATGGAAAATATGATACCGTGTGCACATTGATCCAAATGATGCCCAATTACAAAGATCTCAAGCCAACGGAGGTGATTGGAAGAATTGTTGCTCATGAGATGTCACTTAAGGATAAAGAGGCACTTCACAACAAATCAAGTGGTGCCTATAAAGCCTCATGTGAAGCCCCTACATCATCAACTGAGAAACAAGACTTCAATGAAGAATTGAGCTTAATGGTGAAGAACTTCAACAAGTTCTACAAGAGTAGAAGCAAAGATAGAAGCTTCAAGTCAAGGTCCTACAACGACAAAAGATCTTCTAGTCGAGAGCGAAACTGCTACAATTGTGGAAGACCCGGACACTATTCCAATGAGTGTACGGATCCCTACAAGAGAAGAGAAGATTCTCCAAAAAGAAGAAGCAAAGGATCACCACCAAGAGAGAGAAGGAGTAGAGATGATCGTTATGAACGAAGATACTCACGGAGAAGCAAGGATTCGGAAAGGAAGGAAAAATCATCAAGGAGCTATACAAGACGAAGACATCAAGCTCATGTTGGTGAATGGGTATCCGGCTCCGACTCTGACAGCCACTCCGAAAGAAGTTATCACTCCGACTCCGAAGATACTCAAGATGAAGGTGTTGCCGGTCTAGCACTTGTGTCAACCAACTCCTATGACATATTTGACTCACCAAATGAAGGAATTGGAAGATGCTTCATGGCCAAAGGTCCTAAGGTAACACACCCCGAGTATGTTGATTTCAATAGTGATGAAGATGACTTGTTAGGTGATGATTTGCTTATTGACAACTCTAGTGATGAATACTATGATGAAATGTTAATTAAACATGCTAATCAAGATAAAACGAATGACAATGATAAGAAGAAGATTGAGGCCCTAACTAAAGAACTAAACACTCTTAAGTTAGCTCATGAAACCATCTTTGAAGATCATCGAGAACTTTTAAGAGCTCATGAGAAATTACGCTTTGAGAAGCTCAATCTTGAGCAAGAGCATGAGTTCTTAAAAGCAATCAATGATGATCTCCGCAAGAAAAGTTCTTCTTACATTGCCAAGCGTTTACTCTTATCCACTTACATGCCTCAAGTCAAGTCTAGTAACAAGAAAGATTCTTCCTCTAGCAGTGACAATGATCATGTTAAATCCAATATTGTTGCTTCTAGTAGTTCTCTTGATTCCACTAATGATTCTCTTAGCCAAGTTACACTTGAGCAAGAAAATAGTTTATTGAAGGGAATTATAGAGAAAGGAGTGTACAAAAGCCTTGCCGGGAGTAAGCAATTCGAGGAAATTGTGCGCAAGCAAGGAATGCACCGGAAGAATCAAGGTATTGGTTTTGAACGAAAGTTCAATGCCAATGGAGTTGAGTGGGAAGAAGATCAATACCCCAAGACAAAGTTTATTCCTCAACAAGAGAAGTATGATACTTCTTTCAAGGGGACACAAGCTCAAGATGATCTTCCACCACAAGACTACAAGCAAAAAGGCAAGGACAAGCTTCAAGAGGAAATTGATGCATTTGAAGAAGCTCCAAAGACCTTAGTCAAGTGGATTCCCAAGACTACTTCAAGTTCCACTTCATCAAGTATGACTACAACTCCAAGGATTCCCATCAAGATGGTGTGGATCCAAAAGAAGAAGAACTAGAGAGTTCTTGAGGGTGACTCCACCAACATACTTCACTCTTATCATTTTGGCAAGAACAAGTGCAATCAACTTCCACATCTTGCACTAGTTCAAGGAGTCACAAACCCTCTTGTTGGTAAGACAAGGGACAAGGTAACCTAAAATTTTTCATGGACATCATCTTGTGTGTGCATCACTCTATGTCTATGGATATCCTTGTTTGTTCCTTGTGGGACTAACCCATGTAGGTATTGAAAGTGCAATTCACTCAAATGGATAGCTCCAAGAGATCTACATCAACATTGAGCATCCACATCTTCAATATCTACATGAAGTCATCATCGACAAAACCCAAGGTTAGTTCATCCCTCTTAGGGGGGATATCACATCTAGGGGGAGCTTTACTCTAAGACTTGAGCTAAAGCAACTCTAAAGATGTGAACACAACAATGCTTTATGTAAAAGTGGTAACCCCACTTGAGCTTAAACGATGAGTATGACCTATGATCAAGTGTTCTCACTTGACTCCTAAGTCAATATACTCATATATAGATGACCTAGTCATCGCAAATTGCTTGATAGATGCTAGAATTGGTTATGCATGCCTTGTCACATATTTCATTTGCCATCTTATTGTGTGAGCATGCTGGATGCATATTTTACTCATTTGAGGACATCCACTTGTTGTTTTGATTGTTCGGCTTTATTTCTTTTTGCCAAGTGGATGGACAAGAATGCCTCAGAACCTCCTCTAGCTATCTATGCTTTTCTCGTCTCAAACTCTATTCATGCTGCATCACAAAATTTGATCAAGTCAGATTCGAACCACTCTGTGTGAGGAGCACTCAGAGTCCCCGATTCGTCATAGACTTAAACTTCCAAAACCTCTTTATGATTCTCGGTCTGACCGATACTCCACTTCCGGTCCTACCGAGATCATTAAGTTGATCTAGGTTTTCGATCTCGGTGCAACCGATTTGAACCTTTCGGTCACACCGAGTTTCAGTAACTGCTTGCAGTTATGAATCTCGGTGCCACCGAGTTGTTCCACTCGGTCACACCGACAGGGTCGGGCTATATATAGTCAAGGGCAAAATTTTGGAAATTTCTCCGAACCCCTTCGTCCGCGTGATAACCTGCTCTGCCCTCGTGGTCTCCGGATCGTCTTCTCGCCACCAGCCGCCTCCAGTCGCTGGTCCCCATCGCCGTCAACAGGAATTCTGCCCCGCCGTTGCCGCCGTAGCAAGTCCCCGCCGAACTAGGGTATGGACTTGATCTTTGTGCTATTCTCCAATCCGATTCCTAGCACATTGTGACCTTCATGATTCTTGCCACGATTGAAACACTCCTATCCAGTCAAAACGCTCATAGATTAGGTTTGATTCGAAAATTCTAGGTTTAGGTCTCCGCCGAAACCATCTCGGACCCACCAAGTTGAAAAACTCGGTCCCACCGATTTGGCTTATGCCATTGCACAAGTGAGACTCGGTTTGACCGAGAATTACTTATCGGTGTGACCGATTTTGGAACTCTGTGAAACCCTAGCAGTCTCGGTGCCACCAAACTGTGACTCGGTCCTACCGAGTTCACTAGTTTAGGTTCCAAAACTGCTTCGGTATCACCGAGTTTGAAAATCGGTAGATCCGAGATGATTTCAGTGGGAAACTAAACTAAGTTTTTGGATCATTCTTTTGCAAAAATGTGTGCATTTTGTGATGCTCATCCTTTCTACCTCATCTATAATCTGTTCACAGGGTCAGCAGTCAGTTTGCAGCATGTCTGATCAAAGTGATAGCCAAAACATGTCAGAGCAGCAGGTGCACATGACTGAGGGCACTAGTCCCTCAAGTTCTTCAGATGAGGGCAGCAGGAGGACCCCTAGAAACTTGCCAAAGGCTGCCACGAGATAGAGGAAGAAGAGGACTTCAGATTCCGAAGATGAGGACTATGTGGCAGAGGAAGAGGCCACTTCCAAGAGAGTTGAGCCAGCTCAAGGCACAAAGCCAGGGCTGAAAATCAAAAGGCCAACAGGCAGGCAGCCCATGTCAAAGGCAAGAGCCTCAACTGAGAAGCCCACTCCCCAAGAGCCAGTTGCTGCAGAAGGAAAGAAGAGGAAGGAAAGGGTCAAGAAGACCATAGCCAGAGTGCTAGGAAAAGCTTCCATCATGGAAGAGGAAGAGGAAGAAGAGGTAGCTGCGCCAGCACCCAAGGCACCCAAGCTGATGGGTGATGCCATAAGGTCAGGGGCTACTGCATCTAAGCCCAAAGCTGCCTCCAAGCCAAAACCAAAGAGGAATACAAGGAGCATTCCTGCAGCTGAGAAGAACAAGGCCCCAGTGCCTGAGACTGTTGCTGAAGAAGAGGAAGAGAATGTCCTGAGAAAGCTAAAGCCCAAGATCCCAGACCACAACGATGCTCATCTTGTGGCTGAGGATATGAAGCTCAGGAGAGATTCAGGGCTGAGGAAGTGGAGAGAAGCAGACCCGTATGCTTCAAGGAGAAGGACTGTCGTGGACTACAGATTTCACACCAAGGAGCAGCAGGATTTTTATGAGACAGTGTTGCTAGATAAGAAGCCCATTGTCTGTGATATGCGATGGGTTGATTGGCAATATATCAAGGACAACGAAGAGCACTATCCTGGAGTGCAAGACAGCTTCATAGCTTGTGGAGTAGCTGACTTTGTTGGGCAGAAGCTCACAAAGTGGAATGAGGAGCTTATAATGCAGTTCTACTCCACGGCACATTTTTATCCAGATGGGAGGATCACATGGATGTCTGAGGGTACGAGGTACCAATCCACTGTTGAGGAATGGGCAAAGTTAATTAATGCCCCAGAGGAGCATGATGATGACATGGACATATATGCCAAGAAGAAGATGGACCACAACTCAATGTCCAATATGTACAAGGATCCCAAATGAAGCACTTGATACTTTCAAGTTTGGCTCAGTGCATTATCTTCTGTCAGGTCTGCCTATGATCAATTGGATACTAAGGCACACCTTACTGCCCAAGTCAGGTGATCACAAGATGATCAGAGGCCATGCGATCAACTTGCTACATGTATTTGATATGCCTCAGAAGTTCAAGGTGATGAGCCTCATAGTGGAAACTATCAAAAGGACTGCAGCAGATCAGAAGAGGAGTTGCAGATATGCTCCTCAAATTCAGGAGCTCATCAACTCCAAGATGGGCACGGGCATATATTTATTGGACAAGGAACATTTGCCCATCCGTCTAGATTTTGAGGACAATCAAGTTGTCATGACTGAGAATGAGCCATCGTCTGCACAAGCTTACGCAAAGAAGGAGAAGGCGAGGAATGAGAAAGCTGCCAAGATGCCAACTCAAGAGGAGGCATCTGAATACTTCTTGAAGACCAAACAAGAGCAGCTTGGTTACTTGATTGCATCCACGCTGAGGATTGAGCAAAGTCTGGCCACCCTCACTCAAAATCAGCAGAGCCTAGAGAGAATCATGGAACAGAAGTTCTATGACTTGGATGTCAAAGTAACGGAAGTTCAGTCTGCAGTGGAGCAGCTCCAGGAGGACATGCAGGAGAGGAGAGGCAGGACTACCACTCATGCCTTTGCCAGAGTGCCATGAGGCCCGAGGTCATCTGCCGTGCAGTTGCTGACACCAGAGCCACCACCTCAGCACCAGCCACAACCTCAGTTCCACCAGCTCCAGCATCTACTTCAGCTCCAACTCCAGCATCTACTTCAGCATCTACCGAAGCCTCCGTCCTTGGAGTGATCCGGACTCCACCACCACCATAAGATCAAGCCTGAGCGTCGATCTAGTGCTATGCATTTTCTAGGAACTTTTTGGTAACTTGTTGCCAAAGGGGGAGAAGATGTATAGATCATAGGCTTCGAGAGAGAGTGTTGCTTTTCTCTCTTGCTTTATTTGGTGGTTTTTCAAACTTGTTTGCTTTTGAGTGCTTGAGATACTATGCTTGTGAGACATTGATGATCATGTGTTTGATCATAAGCTACACTTAATGCTTGCTTAATGCTATTATCTTATCTATCTTATGTGTTCATTCACTATTCTTGGTGATGAGTGCATGTATTTCATTCTTATCATTTTAAGCGCTCCACCAAGATGTATGTGACATGGAAGAGTAACCCATGACTCTAACTCCTTGTGCATTTGCAGTCCAAAGCAAATTTTAAATATGCACAAATTTAGGGGGAGCTCTTACTTATCACATACTTCTCAAAGCGACGATATATTTCATGCTTATTATCATTTGTCGAAGCTTTGATCTATACGTTGTCATCAATTACCAAAAAGGGGGAGATTGAAAGTGCAACTATCCCTAGGTGGTTTTGGTAATTCATAACAACATATAGCTCATTGAGCTAATGCTATTCCAAGATGATTATTTCAGGAAAGCTCAATGATTGGCATGGCATGGATGTGAAAGTGGAACCCTCAAAATGCCAAGGACAAAGGATTGGCTCAAGCTCAAAAGCTCAAGACTCTTCATTTTATATTTTAGTGATCCAAGATCACATTGAGTCCATAGGAAAAGCCAATACTATCAAGGAGGGATGAGGTGTTGCTTAATGAGCCTCTTGCTTCATGTGCTTAGTGATATGCTCCAAAACCCTCAACTACTTTCCCATATCCACATATGACCTAAACCCTAAGCCAAACTCGGTCCTACCGATTCTTCCTATCCGGCGCCACCGAGTTTCACTTGTCATTAGCCACTGCCAAACCCTAGCAATTCGGTTCTACCGATAAGGATCTCGGTCTCACCGAGATGGGATTGCAAACTCTCTGTTTCCCTTTCGTAACTTTTTGGTCTCACCGAAAGAGCGAATCGGTCCCACCGAGATTGCAATGTAAACTCAGTGTTTCCCCTTTGTAACTTTTCGGTCTCACCGAAAGAGCAAATCGGTCCCATCGAGTTTGCCTGACCAACTCTCTGGTTAGCTAATTACCAAATTCGGTCTCACCGAGTTTGTGTAATCGGTCTCACCGAGATTACGTTATGCCCAAACCCTAACCATATTGGTCCTACCGAGTTGCATGTCAGTCCCACCGAAAATCTCTAACAGTCACTAGGTTTATATTTTCGGTCCGACCGAGTTTGTTGATTCGGTCCCACCGAGATTGGAAAACTGTGTGTAACGGTTGGATTTTGTGTGGAGGCTATATATACCCCTCCACCTCCTCTTCATTCGACGAGAGAGCCATCAGAACACACACACCATTCCAACTCATATGTTCTGAGAGAGAACCACCTACTCATGTGTTGAGACCAAGATATTCCATTCCTACCATATGAATCTTGATCTCTAGCCTTCCCAAGTTGCTTTCCACTCAAATCTTCTTTCCACTAAATCCAAATCCTATGAGAGAGAGTTGAGTGTTGGGGAGACTATCATTTGAAGCACAAGAGCAAGGAGTTCATTACCTACACACCATTTGTTACTTCTTGGAGAGTGGTGTCTCCTAGATTGGCTAGGTGTCACTTGGGAGCCTCTGACAAGATTGTGGAGTTGAACCAAGGAGTTTGTAAGGGCAAGGAGATCGCCTACTTCGTGAAGATCTACCGCTAGTGAGGCAAGTCCTGTGTGGGCGATGGCCATGGTGGGATAGACAAGGTTGCTTCTTCGTGGACCCTTTGTGGGTGATTGCTTCTTCGTGGACCCTTCGTGGGTGGAGCCCTGTGTGGACTCACGCAACCATTACCCTTGGGTGGAGCCCTGTGTGGACTCGCGCAACCGTTACCCTTCGTGGGTTGAAGTCTCCATCAACGTGGATGTAGGATAGCACCACCTATCTGTACCACGGGAAAAACATCCGTGTCTCCAATTGCATTTGAATTCTCCAAACCCTTCCCTTTACATTCTTGCAAGTTGCATGCTTTACTTTCCGCTGCCTATATACTCTTTGCATGCTTGCTTGAATCATGTGATGATTGCTTGACTTGTCCTAAATTAGCTAAAATCTGCCAAGAACTAAAATTGGGAAAAGGTTAAGTTTTTATTTGGTCAAGTAGTCTAATCACCCCCCTCTAGACATACTTTCGATCCTACAACAGCCCTTGGGAGTCCAGCAACTCTCCTGAGCTCTACGAGACTCCGGAGACGAGCGACGACAGCTATGTGCCCCCGAGTTCTCGCCGTGCTCGGAGCAGGGCTGCGGCATCCGGCCGTCGCCGCCACTGATCTGGATGGGGTTGGCGCCGGCCTCCCGTGGCCCACTGTTGATGATGGCATCCGCCACAAGAGGGTGTAGATAGGATCCCCCTTAGCATCAGCTTTTTTTTCCTGCGAAGAATCATGAATCACCCCATGGGGGCATGTAAGGATCTGCAATGCCTTTGTACTTATTTTCCTTGTTATGAAGATTTGATGAACGCGTGTCCCGTTAAGGCTCGGTCTCCCCTTTCTTTCCCCGCGATAGCTTGTTGCTCTACGCTGATGGTCCCGGTCCCAAGGCGGCTACAACCGTCGCTGGTATGCCAGGCCGCGATGCCGTGGTCAAGGCCAGGAGGTGCATGGCCCGAGGTCCAGTAATAGCCCCTGAGGCGCGATGCCCAGGAGGTCCCCCTTAGCGCCCAAGCTGCCATGGTAATGAAGGAAAGGAAGATGACTTAGCCGCAACGGGGTTGCGGCATGGTGTGAGCGACTACTAGGCCCAGATATTTAGCTGATCCGAGGGCGAGACTTATCTTGCTGACTCCGCGGTTGCGCTAGGGCTAGGCCGGTCCGTACGAGTTTTCCTTCTGCTGAGCTCTTCTTAGTGTTCTACGTCCTCAGGTCCCGGCCCTCGAGCGAGCTCAGCCGCCACTGGTATGCCAGGTCGCGATGCCGTGGTCAAGGCCAGGGGGTGAGGGCTGGAGAGCCAGTAAGAGCTCCTGAGCCGCGATGCTCAGGAGCCCCCCTTTTAACGCGCAAGCGAGTCGCATGAGAGAAAAGGAGACTCGCGGTGCCTGTAACTGCCACGATGCGGCTATATCTCCCACGTGTCGGAGCACGGCTTAGAGGCATAACTGCATTGTAGGCAATGTCGCAAGAGAGGTAATCTTCACACAACCCATGTAATGAATAAGGAAAGGGAACATAGTTGGCTTACAATCTCCACTTCACACAATACAAGAATAAAGCATTACAATCATCCAGATACAAACAAGGTCCGACTACGGAACCAAAATAAAAGAAGACTACCCCTAATGCTACAGATCCTCGATCACCCCAACTAGGCTCCACTACTGATCAACTAAAACGAAACAACACAATGAACGAGATCTTCATAGAGCTCCTCCTCGAGCCTGGTTGCGTCACCTGCACGCTATCATCGGCACCTGCAAACTAGTTTTGGAAGTATTTGTGAGTCACGGGGACTCAGCAATCTCACACCGTCGCGATCAAGACTATTTAAGCTTATAGGTAGGGAAAAGGTATGTGAGGTGGAGCTGCAGCAAGCACTAGCATATATGGTGGCTAACATACGCAAATGAGAGCGAGAAGAGAAGGCAAAGCACGTTCGAGAATCTATGATCAAGAAGTGATCCTAGACTACTTACGTCAAGCATAACTCCAACACCGTGTTCACTTCCCGGACTCCGCTGGAAAGAGACCATCACGGCTACACACACGGTTGATGCATTTTAATTAAGACAAGTTTAAGGTTTTTTACAACCGGACATTAACAAATTCCCATCTGCCCATAACCGCGGGCACGGCTTTCGAAAGTTCAAATCCCTGCAGGGGTGTCCCAACTTAGCCCATCACAAGCTCTCACGGCCAACGAAGGATATTCCTTCTCCCGGGATGGCGCGATCAGACTCGAAATCCAGGTTACAAGACATCTCAAGAATGGTAAAACTAAACCAGCAAAGCCGCCCGATGCGCCGACAATCCCGATAGGAGCTGCACATATCTCGTTCTCAGGGCAACACCAAATGAGACATCCTACGAGTAAAACCAGCCCTCAAGTTTCCCTGAGGTGGCCCCACAGTCTACTCAGTTCGGACCAACACTTAGAGAAGCACTGGCCCGGGGGGTTAAAATAAAGATGACCCTTGAGTCTGCAGAACCCAAGGGAAGGTGGTAGGTTGTTAGTGCAAATGGTAAAACCAAGGTTGGGCCTTGCTGGAGGAGTTTTATTCAAGGCGAACTGTCAAGGGGTTCCCATTATAACCCGACTGTGTAAGGAACGCAAAATCAAAGAACATAACACCGGTATGACGGAAAACTAGGGTGACAAGAGTGGAACAAAACACCAGGCATAAGGCCGAGCCTTCCACCCTTTACCAAGTATATAGATGCATTAATTAAATAAGAGATATTGTGAGATCCCAACAAATCCATGTTCCAACATGGAACAAACTCCAATCTTCACCTGCAACTAGCAACGCTATAAGAGGGGCTGAGCAAAAGCGGTAACATAGCCAAACAACGGTTTGCTAGGACAAGGTGGGTTAGAGGCTTGGCATGGCAATACGGGAGGCATGATAAGCAAGTGGTAGGTATCGCAGCATAGGCATAGCAAAAGAGCGAGCATCTAGCTAGCAAAGATAGAAGTGATTTCGAGGGTATGGTCATCTTGCCTGCAAAGTTCTCCGAGAAGACGAAAACTTGATCCTCGTAAATGTACTCAATGGGCTCCTCAATCACGAACTCGTCTCCCGGCTCTACCCAAAGCAAGAACACAAGCAAAGGGAGGCACAATCAACCACGGTGCAATGCACAAGCAACATGATGCAAAACATGGCATGATATGCGGGATGTGATATGTGATGCATATGCATGTTTCGGAAAGGAAAGATTGAATCTGGCCTCAACTTGGAAAACCAAGAGTGCCACTGGAAAGAGGAGTTGATTTTGGTCGATATAAAGATCACCGGAATCAGATGCACGGTTTGGAAATGATAAGCAAAACAAATATGGCACCGATCTGCGATTAATAGCACGAGACCATCTAAATGCCTCAAGAACAACAAGCTACTACACTCTAACATAGCAACAAAATACATGGCAGGGATCCACTCAAGATGCTTGACAAAAGATGAACACTGAGCTACGGCTAATTCACTCAATAGCAGGTTCAAACAAGCATGACAAAAGTGCAAAAGATATCAGGTTACAGACTTAGTGAAAATAACATCAAGTCAGGAATTTAACATCAGGAAGCAACGTTTAGAGCACGATAACAACATGCTACAGGAACATATCATGGCAAAGCAAGGCATGGCATGAAGCTACTCAAAGCATACAACAAAAGTCCCTTACTGACCATAAGCCAAAAGGGATCAAAAAATACAATGGCAACCATGTGAACATAGCAATTATCGTAACAGATTCAGGCTTAGAAGAAAACTGGAACATGGCAAAACAGATATTAAGTAGGCATGTTTACGAGCTCGATGCACTCACCACAAGGCATTGCATGACAAACTAAGCATACACCCAGCAAGTAGACATGGCATAGAAGCTAAACATGTCAAGACAACAACATAGCATGCATGGATCAACTACAACAAGCTCGGCAAAAATGCTTAACACGTAAACATTCTGCCAGGAACATTTTATAGCAAAAGTAGAGCTCGGTTGAGTCAAGCTAGGGTGCTCCATAATTGCAAACAAAGACATGGATGGAAAGAGCACAACAATATCTACAAAACATCCTTACTGACCATGCTCAAAAGAGGCATGGATCACTCTGTAGCAACAAGAACACATGGCATACAAATATTATCAGGGCAAAGACTTAGAAGATTTCTAAGTCCCTGAAATCAGCAACATTACGAGAGCTACTTTGCATGCTTGTGCTAGTCACCACAAAGATCACAAAAATACATGGCATACACCCCTGTAAAGATGGCATGGCATACTTCAAAACACATGTAGGGCTCAAGTTCATAGGAGGCACACAACAATCATGGCAAAAAATGACAAATGTCCAAATGCTGATAATAATCTGAAACTTTTATAAACTAGCATTCTTGCAACAACATTTAGGGCATCAAGATGAGCTCAAATGAACATGGTGCAATGGAATGAAATGAATTACTCATCGAGGTGAACAATTTGATATGCTACACGCCTAAAACGGAGCCACAGATGCAAAGTTATGATGCGATGAACATGGGCATAAAATATGCAGATCTCCGAGGGGGGAAAGTCAACCTCCAGATCTGGATCGGGACGCGGATCGAGGTGGTGCACGGTTTGAGGTTCGCTGGAGACAGCGCCGGAGTTGGGGAAGCTGTTCGCCGGCGCGGGGGACGGCGGCCGGAGTCGGCGCCGGAGTTGGGGACGGCGACGGCGGCGAGGCTACGGAGCTCCTGGGCGGCGCGGAGGCGGTAGTGCAGCGCAGTCCGGCGAGGTGCGGTCGTTGGAGACGGCCGGCGAGGACGTGAGGCGGTGGGGCAGAGGAGATCAGCTCCTCCTGAACCAGATCGGCGAGGGAGCAGGAGGCGGCACGGTCGGGCCCCGATGGGCTTGGGCGGGCCTGTTGCGGGTCTAGCAGGCCCTGGCGGCGCGGGAGCGCGGGGTGGGGTGGTGATGCCACATGGTGGCGGGGCATTGGCTGGCGGGCGTGAGGAGGCGACGTGGCGCACACGGATAGGTCCGGGCGCGCCGGCGACGGTGCCAAGTGGCGGAGCAGGGTCGGCCGGGCACTGAAACCGGTGTGGGAGGCGGCTGGAGGCGCGGATTCTGAGGGGGGCGACGGCTGCAGGTTAGGGAAGGGCTAGGGGTAGGTGGAGGGCTAGGTTAGTCCAAAATTGGAAGGAGGGGTCTATAAATAGCAAAAAGGGATTAGGGTTGGGGGGTTTCATCCATTTTTTGGACCCTCGTATCATGATCAGATGGCTCCAGACAGAGGGGGGACTAGGTGGGCTGAGAAGAGAGGCCTCGGGGACGGGCCCATGCACCAGCGCCGTGCCTGTGTAGAGGCCCCGAGGGAGGCGATGATCGAGCAGGTGATAGCAGTTGGCAGTTTAAGCATGAAGAGCGGATTGACTGGGATAAATGCAGGAAGATACATGCCACTGGGTCTGGCCCGAGCGGCGTGGGGATGATGCAGCCCGAGGGGCGCCCCCAACAAGGTAAGCTAGAGACATAAGCAGAAGGGATACATGCCACAGGGACGGACCCACGTGGCCTGGGGATAGTGCAGCCCGAGGGGTGCTCCCAGCTTAAATGAACTTGGAAGATCTCACCTGGTTCTGTAGACGAAGTAGAGTTGGTGCAGCTAAAGCCACGCGTTGAAGGAACGACTCCTCATGAGCCACCGGGACCCTGAGGCTCGGGATTAGACACTTGTAGGATCTAGAAGTAGATGTGTCTAAAGGGGGGGGGGTGATTAGACACTTAGTGCTAAAGTTGCAATCTTTAAGCTTTTTCGGTTTAAGTGGGGTTTAGTCACAATTTCAGCACACGCTATACATATCAAGCAAGCATGCAAAGAGTATATGAGCAGCGGAATGTAAAGCATGCAACTTGCAAGAATGTAAAGGGAAGGGTTTGGAGAGATCAAACGCAATTGGAGACACGGATGTTTTTCCCGTGGTTCGGATAGGTGGTGCTATCCTACATCCACGTTCAGGGAGACTTCAACCCATGAAGGGTAACGGTTGCGTGAGTCCACACAGGGCTCCACCCAAGGGCAACGGTTGCGCGAGTCCACACAGGGCTCCACCCACGAAGGGTCCACGAAGAAGCAACCACCCACAAAGGGTCCACGAAGAAGCAACCTTGTCTATCCCACCATGGCCATCACCCACGAAGGACTTGCCTCACTAGCGGTAGATCTTCATGAAGTAGGCGATCTCCTTGCCCTTACAAACTCCTTGGTTCAACTCCACAATCTTGTCGGAGGCTCCCAAGTGACACCTAGCCAATCTAGGAGACACCACTCTCCAAGAAGTAACAAATGGTGTGTAGGTAATGAACTCCTTGCTCGTGTGCTTCAAATGATAGTCTCCCAAACACTCAACTCTCTCTCATAGGATTTGGATTTGGTGGAAAGAAGATTTGAGTGGAAAGCAACTTGGGAAGGCTAGAGATCAAGATTCATATGGTAGGAATGGAATGTCTTGATCTCAACACATGAGTAGGTGGTTCTCTCTCAGAACATATGAGTTGGAATGGTGTGTGTGTTCTGATGGCTCTCTCTCGAATGAGGAAGGAGGTGGAGGGGTATATATAGCCTCCACACAAAATCCAACCGTTACACAATTTTCCAATCTCGGTGGGACCGAATCAATAAACTCGGTCGGACCGAAAATGTAAACCTAGTGACCGTTAGAGATTTTCGGTGGGACTGACATGCAACTCGGTAGGACCGATTCGGTTAGGGTTTGGGCATAACGTAATCTCGGTGAGACCGATTACACAAACTCGGTGAGACCGAATTTGGTAATTAGCTAACCAGAGAGTTGGTCAGGCAAACTCGGTGGGACCGATTTGCTCTTTCGGTGAGACCAAGTGGAACTCGGTGAGACCGAAAAGTTACAAAGGGGAAACACTGAGTTTACATTGCAATCTCGGTGGGACCGATTGCATATCTCGGTGGGACCGAGAATATTGCAATAGGTAACAGAGAGTTTGCAATCCCATCTCGGTGAAACCGAGATCCTTATCGGTAGAACCGAATTGCTAGGGTTTGGCAGTGGCTAATGACAAGTGAAACTCGGTGGCGCCGGATAGGAGGAATCGGTAGGACCGAGTTTGGCTTAGGGTTTAGGTCATATGTGGAAGTGGGAAAGTAGCTGAGGATTTTGGAGCATATCATTAAGCACATGAAGCAAGAGGCTCATTAAGCAACACCTCATCCCTCGTTGATAGTATTGGCTTTTCCTATGGACTCAATGTGATCTTGGATCACTAAAATGTAAAATGAAGGGTCTTGAGCTTGAAGCTTTAGCCAATCCTTTGTCCTTAGCATCTTGAAGGAGTTCCCACAACCTTTAGTCCATGCCACTCCATTGTTGAACTTACCTGAAACATGCTAGATAGAAATGTTAGTCCAACAAGAGATATGTTGTCATCAATTATCAAAACCACCTAGGGAGCACTTGTGCTTTCAATCTCCCCCTTTTTGGTAATTCATGGCAACATACATCAAAGCTTTAGATAAAGATATAAAGAACAGCAAGTAAAGCTTTGGAAGGACATGTAACGAGCATAGGCTCCCCCTACATGTATGCACTCATGTAAATATGAAATATAGAGGCATGTGAGAGCATAACCATGACAGAGTAGGCAAAGTGTTACATGCATCTTGGCCATATGCATCAGAGCAAAAGATTATCAAGGAAAATACCTTCATGCTCATGAGTCCTTCTTGCAAACAGTATGTACATAAGCAAGAATTCCTCATACTCATGATTTTGATGCATATACTTACCTTGTGGTCTTGAGTTGGCTTAGGATGGAATGAACCTGCACAAACAAGGTTAGATAACACAGGTACATCCACTAGCCAGAGCAAACAAAAGAAACCACAAGAATACCAAGACTGGGATGACATGTAGAGAGTGAGTACAAGGTACCACATTGAATTCAACATGTCCCCAAGAATAAAGATATGCAATGAATTTGACTGATTTCTTTTCCTTAGGTGTCTTGCTCCCCCTGAATCGTACATGGGATATTGGGAGAAGATAGGAAACAGAAAATCAGAGCTGAAAGATATGAATAGAACTTAATTCAAATGAGTTCATATGAACATGTCTTTCCCCCCAAAAAGACATGTGGCATCTCTCCTCTTGAACATCAAGCATCTGGGATCCCTGAGTATCCTCTCCCCCTTGGAGATTTCTTTCTCCCCCTTAATATATGGGATCCTTGAGTATTCTCTCCCCCTTGGAGATTTCTTCTCCCCCTTAATATATGGGATCCTTGAGTATTCTCTCCCCCTTAGTACTTTTCTCCTTTGTAGGTGATAAGCTTTTGATGTGATCTCTCTCTCCCTGATGATAAGCTTTGATGTGATCTCTCTCTCCCCCTTTGACATCAATTTCCAAGAAGGTTTTTCCTGGAATCCATCGAATAGGTTTGGTCCTTGAGATTCAGTACAAAGTGGGGAATAAAACTGTAATGCTTGTAGAGGACAAGATTCATTGAGTGGAGCTGGATCAGAAGAAATATAGAATATGTGGCAAACTGTTTTTCCTGTTGCGAAATCGGTGGCACCGAGTGGCATGTTTCGGTAGTACCGAAGGGATTCGGTTGGACCGAAAATGGCAATTCGGTGAAACCGAGTTCATCACAGAGAAAAACACTTGTCACCTCAGCTCACTAGTCAAGTAAGATCTCACAAAGATTTGCAATGAATTTGATGCAGAAATATGCAGAACAAGAACCAAAAAAAAGAAAGGAGTGAAAGTTTCTAGATGAAGTTTTTGTTTTTGTTTTGTTTGAAAAAGAAGGAAACAAATATGCAAGGGACAAATGCAATAACTCAGAAAAGAACACAAGAGAACTTCATCTAGAATTGGGTGGTGACATAGTCACCTATGTTAGAGTATATTGACTTAGGAGTCAAGTGAGAACACTTGATCATAGGTCATACTCATCGTTTAAGCTCAAAATGGGGTTACCATTTTCCGTTTAAGCATGTTGATGTATTCACATCTTGTTGAGTTGCTTTGACTCATGTCTTGGAGTAAAGCTTCTCTAAGATGGAATAACATACCTTGGGTGGTGATGTGGTTCTTGCTCATGTAGTTGAACTTGTGTGGGTGCTCAGGGTTGATGTAGTTCATCAAGAGTTGGGAGCACCACTTGGAGTTTGAGTTCATCTACCTACATGGGTTAGTTCTTGCAAGGAAGAGCACTTGTGTATCCAAAAATGACAATCATGAAGCTTAACATAGAATTTGTCAAAGGATATGTTTGAATGGTTTTGTGCTTCCTTGTCTTCAACCACTATTGTGTAGAGTCTTTGTCTTGTAGAGATTGCTCAAGATGTGAGTGAGTCGCAATCTCATGGAATTAGATTCAACCAAGCACCTACATGGGTTAGACAACATGCAAGGTGCAGATATATCCAAGACATAAGATAGTTATCATAAGAGATACATCATGGATTAGTTATAAGCTCATGTCTTGCATGTATCCAATGGAGTTTCTACTCCCAGTTCAAAGCATCAATGATGTTCAATTCTCCTCTCAACCTGCAAAACACTTTATCATCAAGTGGTTTAGTGAATATATCCGCTAATTGCTTATCGGTGCGAACATGCTTAAGATTGCTGTCACCCTTAGCAACATGATCTCGAATGAAATGATGGCGAACTTCAATATGCTTAGTTCGAGAATGTTGTACAGGATTATGACCAATTTTGATAGAACTTTCATTGTCACAAAGCAGTGGAACATGTTTCACATAAATCCCATAATCTTTAAGAGTTTGGGTCATCCAAAGTAATTGAGCACAACATGAACCAGCGGCAATGTATTCCGCTTCGGCGGTGGATAAGGATACCGAGTTTTGTTTCTTGGAAGACCAAGACACAAGAGATCTACCAAGAAATTGACAAGTACCCGAAGTGGACTTTCTATCAACCTTGTCTCCGGCATAATCTGAGTCGGAATAGCCAACAAGATCAAAAGAAGAGCTCTTAGGATACCAAATGCCAAAATTTGGTGTATGGATTAAATATCTTACTATCCTTTTCACAGCCTTAAGATGACAATCTTTAGGAGAAGCTTGATATCGTGCACACATGCACACACTTAGCATAATATCGGGACGTGAAGCACATAGGTATAACAATGAACCAATCATAGAGCGATAAACCTTTTGATCAACAGGTTCACCATCTTTGGTCAAATCATTATGTCCACTAGTAGGCATGGGTGTAGACATACCTTTGCATTCTTGCATATTGAACTTCTTGAATAAGTCCTTGGTGTACTTTGTTTGAGAGACAAATGTACCTTCCTTAGTTTGCTTGATTTGTAACCCGAGAAAGAATTTGAGTTCGCTCATCATAGACATCTCAAACTTCTCTGACATTAGCTTTCCAAACTTTTCACTAAAGAGAGGGTTAGTTGAACCAAATATGATGTCATCAACATAAATTTGGCATACAAATAGTTCTCCATTAACCTTTTTAGTAAAAAGAGTAGAATCAATTTTACCAATTTCAAAACCACTTGTAGTAAGGAACTTGGTCAAGCATTTATACCATGCTCTAGGAGCTTGTTTAAGACCATAAAGAGCTTTGTGAAGTTTGTAAACATGATTTGGTTTCTTAGGATTGACAAAGCCGGGAGGTTGTTTGACATAAACTTCCTCCTCTATTTCTCCATTTAGAAAAGCACTTTTAATGTCCATTTGGTACAAGGTGATATTATGGTGATTAGCATAGGCAAGTAAGATGCGAATGGACTCAAGTCTAGCAACGGGAGCATACGTCTCACCATAGTCCATACCTTCGACTTGTGTGTATCCTTGGGCGATGAGACATGCTTTGTTGCGGACCACTTGTCCATCTTCATCTTGCTTGTTGCGAAACACCCATTTGGTACCAATGATGTTGTGGTTGTTGTCGGGCTTCTCAACCAATGTCCAAACTTGGTTTCTCTCAAAATTGTGTAGCTCTTCATGCATAGCGTTTATCCAATCCGGATCTTCCAATGCTTCTTCAACCTTCATTGGTTCAATGCTAGAGATGAATGAATAGTTTTCACAAAAGTTAGCTAAACGAGTTCTTGAGCGAGTGATTCTCCCGGTTTGTATATCATTGAGGATTTGCTCGACTGGATGATCTTTGGCAATTCTTGCTCGAACTCGTGAGAGCTTTTGCTTGGGTCTTCGTTGAACATCTTCTTCATCTTGTTCTTCTTCTTGGCCTTCTTCATTGTTGACGTCGTTGTTCTCTTGTCGTGGTGGAGAAGGAGGTTGTTGATGTTCATCTTGACGTACTTCCTCGTTTTCTTCATCTTGGTGTGTCCCACTTGTGGATGCTTCCGTGTCGATTCTTGGTTCACCTTGTTGTGAAGTAGAAGCTTCCACTTGGACGGATGAAGTACTCTCCTTCACCTCCGTTGGACGAATTTTGCCAATGGACAAGTCTTGAATTGCTTCCGAAGGGTCTTTGTCTCCTACATCAATTGGCAATTGCTCTACTTGCGAGCCATTAGATTCATCAAACTTCACATCTACCATCTCTTCAACCTTTAGGGTGAAATTGTTGTAGACACGGTAAGTGTGAGAGTTTGAGCCATAACCAAGTAGAAAACCTTCATGAGATTTAGGAGCAAACTTTGAACGACGATGCTTATCAAGAATGTAGCACTTTGAGCCGAATACTCGAAAGTATCCAACTTGAGGCTTGTTACCGGTGAGGAGCTCGTATGCCGTCTTGCTGAGTAGCTTGTGAAGATATAAGCAATTTGTTGCGTGACAAGCCGTCTCAACCGCTTCTGCCCAAAAGTGCTTTGGCGTCTTGTATTCATCAAGCATCGTTCTTGCCATTTCGATGAGCGTCCGGTTCTTCCTCTCAACAACTCCATTTTGTTGAGGTGTGTACGTAGCCGAGAACTCGTGTGAAATCCCTTCTTCGCCAAGAAAGGTGTCCACATTTGCGTTCTTGAACTCCGTTTCGTTGTCACTCCGAACCTTCTTGATCTTCACATCAAACTGATTTTGGGCCTTCCTAGCGAAGTTTCTGAAGATCTTCTGGACCTGCGACTTGTCATTAAGAAAGAACACCCACGTAAATCTTGAAAAATCATCAACTATAACTAGACCAAAAGAATTTCCACCGAGACTCTTGTAGGCGTTGGGACCAAAAAGATCCATGTGAAGCAGCTCGAGTGGCCTCCTTGTGGTCATGATGTTCTTCACGGGATGTCTTCCTCCAACCTGTTTACCTGCTTGACAAGCACTGCAAAGTCTATCCTTATCAAATATGACATCGTTAACTCCAAGGATATGATTTCCTTTAATAAGCTTGTCAAGGTTTCTCATGCCAACGTGACCTAGTCGTCTATGCCACAACCAGCCTTTTGAGGATTTAGCAACAAAGCAAGTTTTAGGTTGTGCCTTTTTAGAGAAATCGACAATGTAAAGATCACCTCTACGCATACCCATAAAGACCATTTTATGATTGTCTCGACAAAATACTTGGCAATCTACCTCAGTAAATAGGACATTCAAACCGAAATCAGCAAGTCTAGATACTGAAAGTAAGTTGTAGCCAAGAGATTCAACGAGCATGACATTTTGAATGGAACTATCATGTGAGATGGCCACCTTACAAAGGCCAACCACTTTACCCTTTGAATTATCACCAAAGGTGACATATTTTCGAGGGCCGTTGTTTTCAGCAAGTTCATGGAACATCTCTTCATCTCCGGTCATATGATCAGTGCATCCACTATCAAGGACCCATTCCTTTCCTCCTGATTCATATCCCCGAAGATTTGCCATAAGACCAAAATGTCTCATTGCATTATCAAGATCGGAGTCACTATCATCATCATCATAATATTCATGTTCATCATGATCTTGTGACTCATCATTTTGTAGAGAGGGTAATTCATTAGATAAATGATCAAAGTGGTTACTTTTATGAATTCTTATAGCTTTGAGTATGATATCATTAATGATTCCAACATCTCCTTTAGCATACTTAAGATTGGCAAGTTCAAGAAGACATTTGCCAAAACTAGGATCACTAGAGTTCATCTTACTCAAGGCAATAGATTTATGGAGAATTTCATCCAAAGTTTTTAGGAGTGATTGGGAAACCGTTCCTCAAGAAATTTCCATATAGTATAGGCGCAATTTTGAGTAGGCAAACTAGCAATCAAATCTTTGGGCAATCCTCTAATGATGAGCTCAATAGTTCTAAGATTGCGAATCATGTCAATATCTTCATCTAGGGTAGGATGCAAGGGATAAATATGGGGTGCACAAGGGCTAGCAATATACTTGTTCAAATGATATTGATTGAAGATTACAAGCATCTCATTTTTCCACTCATGAAAATACTTTCCATCAAGAATAGGCACTCTATGTCTAAGACTCCCTAGAGTAGACACATCCATCTTCCTCCAATGGTGATTAAACCAAGGCAATGGAGACCAACACTCTGATACCACTTGTAGGATCTAGAAGTAGATGTGTCTAAAGGGGGGGGGGTGATTAGACACTTAGTGCTAAAGTTGCAATCTTTAAGCTTTTTCGGTTTAAGTGGGGTTTAGTCACAATTTCAGCACACGCAATACATATCAAGCAAGCATGCAAAGAGTATATGAGCAGCGGAATGTAAAGCATGCAACTTGCAAGAATGTAAAGGGAAGGGTTTGGAGAGATCAAACGCAATTGGAGACATGGATGTTTTTCCCGTGGTTCGGATAGGTGGTGCTATCCTACATCCACGTTGATGGAGACTTCAACCCACGAAGGGTAACGGTTGCGTGAGTCCACACAGGGCTCCACCCAAGGGCAACGGTTGCGCGAGTCCACACAGGGCTCCACCCACGAAGGGTCCACGAAGAAGTAACCACCCACAAAGGGTCCACGAAGAAGCAACCTTGTCTATCCCACCATGGCCATCGCCCACGAAGGACTTGCCTCACTAGCGGTAGATCTTCACGAAGTAGGCGATCTCCTTGCCCTTACAAACTCCTTGGTTCAACTCCACAATCTTGTCGGAGGCTCCCAAGTGACACCTAGCCAATCTAGGAGACACCACTCTCCAAGAAGTAACAAATGGTGTGTAGGTAATGAACTCCTTGCTCTTGTGCTTCAAATGATAGTCTCCCCAACACTCAACTCTCTCTCATAGGATTTGGATTTGGTGGAAAGAAGATTTGAGTGGAAAGCAACTTGGGAAGGCTAGAGATCAAGATTCATATGGTAGGAATGGAATGTCTTGATCTCAACACATGAGTAGGTGGTTCTCTCTCAGAACATATGAGTTGGAATGGTGTGTGTGCTCTGATGGCTCTCTCTCGAATGAGGAAGGAGGTGGAGGGGTATATATAGCCTCCACACAAAATCCAACCGTTACACAGTTTTCCAATCTCGGTGGGACCGAATCAATAAACTCGGTCGGACCGAAAATGTAAACCTAGTGACCATTAGAGATTTTCGGTGGGACTGACATGCAACTCGGTAGGACCGATTCGGTTAGGGTTTGGGCATAACGTAATCTCGGTGAGACCGATTACACAAACTCGGTGAGACCAAATTTGGTAATTAGCTAACCAGAGAGTTGGTCAGGCAAACTCAGTGGGACCGATTTGCTCTTTCGGTGAGACCGAGTGGAACTCGGTGAGACCGAAAAGTTACAAAGGGGAAACACTGAGTTTACATTGCAATCTCGGTGGGACCGATTGCATATCTCGGTGGGACCGAGAATATTGCAATAGGTAACAGAGAGTTTGCAATCCCATCTCGGTGAAACCGAGATCCTTATCGGTAGAACCGAATTGCTAGGGTTTGGCAGTGGCTAATGACAAGTGAAACTCGATGGCGCCGGATAGGAGGAATCGGTAGGACCGAGTTTGGCTTAGGGTTTAGGTCATATGTGGAAGTGGGAAAGTAGCTGAGGATTTTGGAGCATATCATTAAGCACATGAAGCAAGAGGCTCATTAAGCAACACCTCATCCCTCGTTGATAGTATTGGCTTTTCCTATGGACTCAATGTGATCTTGGATCACTAAAATGTAAAATGAAGGGTCTTGAGATTGAAGCTTTAGCCAATCCTTTGTCCTTAGCATCTTGAAGGAGTTCCCACAACCTTTAGTCCATGCCACTCCATTGTTGAACTTACCTGAAACATGCTAGATAGAAATGTTAGTCCAACAGGAGATATGTTGTCATCAATTATCAAAACCACCTAGGGAGCACTTGTGCTTTCACCGTCACCATCTCCTCCAGAACAGCGTGGAACCTGGCCTCCTGAGCCGTCAGGACTTGCCGCACGTTGCGCTGATAGGCCGACGCTACGCTCGGGAAGCCGAAGGGCATGTGAGCGTAGCTGTGTGGTGGACCCTCACAGCGGCTCGCACGTGATGGCCAGAAGCGTTCCTGAGATGCGGCCCTGTTGAGCCCTGGGATGTCGATGCAGACGCACAGTTCAGCACCCTTGCCTGGATGGTGAGCCGTGCTCGGTGAGCGGCTGTCGCCACGCATGTCTCTCGCGTCTCGTAGCTCTTGGGTGGTCTTGGTGATAAACTCCTGGGTGGTGGGCACTCCTTGCCCTGTGCTCTCTTGAGGAAAGCATGCCATGAAGCACGCTTCCAAGTGGTGCCCAAGTGCCTCCCTTGTGAGATTGACAAGGTTTGAGGCTCTCCAGAAGAGAGCCCCCGAGCCCTGCCCGAGGAGGGCGCCGGGCGTGCTTTCCTATGCGGTAGAGGGAGGCGCGCCTGGAGTGGGCGCAAATCCTGATGAGGCTCCTGACATGACGCCATCTTCTTGGGGTCCTGCACGACGCGACCGCTTCTTCTTGGGGATGGTCTCCGGAGGGCCTTCACTTCTGCTGTCAGGGTTGTCGATTGCTGCGGCTTGGAAAGCGCGCTCAAGGGAGCACACCGCATCCCTTTCTTCACATGGGACCGTGATGATTCCGTCGCTTCCTGGCATCTTGAGAACATTGTAGCCGTGGTGAGTGACTGCCATGAACTTGGCCAGTGCTGGATACCCGAGGATGGCATTGTATGGTAGGCGCATGTGCGCGATGTCAAAGTCGATGAGCTCGGTGCGGTAGTTGTCTCGCGTGCCAAAGGTGACAGGGAGGCGGATCTGCCCCAAAGGGCGAGCAGCTCCACCACCCACTCCTGTGAAGGGCTTGCTGAGGCCGAGCCGTTCGAGCGGCACATGAAGAAGGCTGAAGGCTTCCACGGAGAGCAAGTTGAGGTCGGCGCCGCCGTCGATGAGGGTCTTGGTGACGGCCACGTTGCAGATGGTGGGTGTGCAGAGCATCGGGAGCATCCCTGAGCCGGCGGTGGAGTCGGGGTGGTCTTTCGAGTCGAAGGTGAGGTCGGCCTCCGGCGCGACCCAACCCGGCGGAGCCCCCGGGCGCTTGCGGGCTGCCCCAATCTGACGGAAGAAAGGATTGACGTGGCGGTCTGAAGGAGGTGCTTGGGAGCCACCCAGCAGTGCCGCGACTGCGTGGTGTGCCAGCGCCACGTAGCGCGCAGTGAAGAGGTCGCGGAGTTCCCCCCAGGACGTCACCGTGGATCCCGGGAGGTTGAGCAGCCAAGCACGCGGCTCGCCGGCGAGGGCTAGGGGGAACAATTTTGCCATGATCTTGTCGTCGCCTCCGGCTTCGAGGACCGCCTCCTCGTATGCTAGCAGGAATAGCGCTGAGTCTGCCGCGCCATCGTAATGCGGCGGCATCTCCGGCCTGAACTTGGCCGGTCACTGCACTCGCCGCAGAGCGGGGGCCAGGGCTCGATACCCAGACTCCCTGCTGCTAGTGTTGACCGCGGAGGTTGATGGCGGGGCACCTGCCATGAGAGCGTAGTGCGGCGGTACGGGGCACTGGTTGGTGGAGAGAAGCCCCGGTGCACCCCTACCTGGCGCGCCAAATGTCGGATGTGGGACTCAGGCTAACCCTTAAGGTTCGAACACTAGGTGCGCGCGAAGTCTTTCCCTCCTACCGATCTACGCTCTAGCTCGCTAAAATCTTGCGGACGAACTCGACGAACTCGCAACACAAAAAGACACGGGGTTTATACTGGTTCGGGCCACCATTGTGGTGTAATACCCTACTCCAGAGTGGTGGTGGTGGATTGCCTCTTGGGCTGATGATGAACAATACAAAGGAAGAACAGCCTCCTGAGGTTCAGGTATTCTTGTGCGTATGGACTTGTGGCGTGTAGGTTCTCTCAAGTCAAGATGATCTCTCTCTCTCTCTCTCTCTCTAGTCTCGTTTCCCTTCTATGGTGGTGGCTAGTCCTATTTACAGAGGCCCTGGTCCTCTTCCCAAATATCGAGCGGGAAGGGAGCTAACAATGGCGGGCTAATTTGAAGGAGGACAGCTAGTACAAGCTATCTTGACAAAAGCAGTCTTCGCTGGCATAAAGCTCTAGTGGTGACGCCGTCTTGGGCTCCATGACGACCCCCGTCTTGCAGTCCATGGTCTTGGTCTTGTTGCACCGAAATGGGAACCTTTGCCTGAGGCCTCGGTACTCCGCAGCTGCGCTTGCCTCCTTTGCACCAAAGGGGAAACAAGGACGCTGCGCGCGCTGGCGCCCGCCTGGTGTCGATCGTCATGGCTCACGTCATGAGAGCCTCGTGAGGTTCGCCTCGCCTTGATATCTCCGCTCCCCGCAAGCCTGCCTAGCTAGGCCACTCTAGAGGAGGTCTTGCATCATCCGCCTCGCGAGGCTTGGCCCCTCGCGAGGGTCTTGGATGCTTTGTTGGTGAAGATGGGCCGTATGGCCTGTTGGCTCAGCCACGCCGCGGGCCGCAGGCAGGCAAGTCTGGGGACCCCCGTTCTCAGAACGCCGATAGTAAAAATGTCGGATGTGGGGCTCCAGCTAACCCTTAAAGTTCGAACACTGGGGTACGCGCGAAGTCTTTCCCTCCTACTGATCTACGCTCTATCTCGCTAAGATCTTGCGGACGAACTCGACTAACTCACAACACAGAAAGACATGGGGTTTATACTAGGAAAAGGCCTACTAGTGGCACACCAGTTTTGCCTACTAATGGCGCACTACTGGTGCGCCACTAGTACCACGCCACTGGTACTATATTCTAATGGCGCACCATGCTACGGGTTCTGAGTTCAAAGTTAAATAGCTGCAGGTTCATAGATTAAAGGTATGTGGCAGAAAATTACACTGTGATTATATTCAACAAATAGGAAGTCAAGATTCCATGCTTGTTGGGTTTGCCATAATATATCAAGGCAAGAAAATAGCATGCAATATGTTAACAAGATACAGTGGGCAACATGATAACAAGACTTGGAGTACTTTTGTAAGACCAACTTGTAGCATGCAACAACAGAAACATATAAGTGATACGGCAGAACTAGAGGTCCACACTATAAACAGTCAAAAATCAAAAGAATCAACTTGGTCGAGAAATGTATGCTGTTCTTATCAAAAGCTACAACCATTACAAATTGAATGCCCTCAGATTGCATACTCAATTGTTTCCATTTCATAGTTTGTATTTCAGTAAAAGAAAACTAATCATACACGGAGAAGTGCCTCACACACAAGCAGACTACCACTGTTACCTTGGACTGCCATTTGTTGTTTAAAAAGAATTGTTCACGGTCTCGACAAGAGCAATATACAAATGCCGCCATGGCCCTAGGGTTTATAGGGGAGGGGGTGGAGGAGAAGGGAGGAATCACCTGGGGAGGGGATGGAGGAATGGAGGAAGATGCCGGCGTTGAAGCTCC
>NC_041384.1:79705034-79705688 GCF_002162155.2 Triticum dicoccoides
GCGGGGGCGGCGGCGCGGAGGAGCTGCGGTGGTGGGGGGCGCAGGGCGGCAGGGCGGGGGAGCTGCGGTGGTGGGGGGCGCGGGGGCGGCGGGGGTGGAGTCCGGCGGGGGTCGGGCGGCGGCGTCGGGGCAGCGCGCGGGTGGATCTGGCGAGGGAGAGGGGCGAAGGGGATCTGGCGAGAGGGAGAGGGAGGAATTAGCTAGGGGGGAAGCTTACTAATGGCGCACCCCGCAACGGTGCACCATTAGTAATCTTTTTTTATATATAGCAATGGTGCACCAGCCAGAGGTGCGCCATTAGTAATCTTTTTTTATATATAGCAATGGCGCACCAGCCAGAGGTGCGCCATTAGTAATCTTTTTTTATTTTTTTGTTGCATCTAATAATTTTTTAGAAAATGAATATGAATATGAAACAGTAATAATTTTTAATAAAAATAGCAATAATTTTTAAAAAAATATCATCAAATTTGTTATTTGAAAATATTTATGAATATGAAAAATACCATCAAATTTATTATTTGAAAATATCATCAAATTTGTTATTTGAAATATAATCAAATTTGTTTTTTTGCAATTTTAGTTGCATTCATTTGTGACGGTGGAGCGGGTCGGGGAGGGTGCGGGGGGTCATCGGCGGCAGTGGAGCAGGGG
>NC_041384.1:79705910-79710351 GCF_002162155.2 Triticum dicoccoides
AGGGTGCGGGGGGTCGTCGGCGGCGGCCGGTGGAGTGGGGGAGAAGGTGCAGGGGGTCGTCGGCAGCGGTGGAGCGGGGGAGGGTGCGGGGGGTCCGCGGCGGCCGGTGGAGCGGGTGAGAGGGTGCGGGGGGTGCTCGGCGGCGAGGGGGACCGGATCTAGCGAGGTGGGATAGCGATCGAGATGGAGGGGGATCGAGATCGAGTGTCCATGAAATTTAAAAACATTCATGAGTTCGAAAAGTGCCCATGAAATACAATCGAGAATGAAGGCTACAATTTAGATACAATCGATCTTAGCTAGCTATCTGTTCACAATCTTCTTGCCCTTGTTTTTCGTAAATGGAGTTCTTCTCTTGAACGGACGTCCTTTAGGTAGGGTGGTCCTGCTTCTTCTTGTGGTGTATGCTGATACTTCATCGTCGTCGTCATGTTCTATCTTCGGGTCACCGTACTTGTCGAAGTCTTGCTCATTGGCGACTCCATCCATTCCGATGATCTTCTTTTTGCCTCTCCTCACGACAACACGACTGGGCTTTGGCGGGTCGGTAATGAAGAAGCATTGGTCCACTTGGGAAGCCAGTACCCATGGCTCATTTTTCGCGGTGACGTTTGCGCCCGCGGTCTTGGATTTGGCTTCGGGTATAACCATGGTGGTGAAATACCGGTCTTCTTTTATGATGTTCTTGGCCCATCTGGCACGGAACATCGGGACCTTCTCTCTAGCATAGCTCAGCTCCCAGATCTCCTCGATCCTTCCGTAGTATCTGTCCTTGTCGTTATCGGTGTAGGATTCCATCGTTACCCCGGAGTTCTGACAACCATCGCTCTTCATGTCCTTTCCCTCGGTGTAGAATGTGTAGCCGTTGATATCGTACGCCTCATACGTCATCAGGTTGTGCTCGGCGCCCTGTGACAAGGCGAATATGAGTTGTTATTCCGCGGAAGAATCCTCATGTAAAGGGTACGACAAAAGCTTCTGCTTGAACTAACGCGTGAAACATGAGTTGTGCTCTTTGATTATATCTCCGTCCGTCCTCTGTTGGCCTCGGTCATTGTACGTCTCCTCAATAAAGGTTTTGTGCTCTACCACCCAAGGATCGACCACGTCTATATGTTGTAGCGTGACTAGGTTTGCTCTTTCAAAGTCGGCGAGTCGACCCTCGAAGTCGACATGCATTTCGCGGCGACCCTCACGGTGACCCCATCCAGCGAGCCTGCCGAGGTGCCTGTTGAAGGGCAGAACAACGGGGTTCTCGATGACTAGATAATTCGTGCAGTAGGAGATGCACTCTTCGGTCAGAAAGGCCCTGGCTATGCTTCCCTCTGGACGTGACATGTTGTGAACGTATCCTTTGATGACACCATTCATCCTTTCGAACGGCATCATGCTGTGCAGGAACGTCGGCCCGAGTTGGATGATATCCTCCATGATATGGACCAGCAGATGCACCATAACATCGAAGAATGCGGGCGGGAAGTACATCTCAAGCTCGCATAGTATCACCACGATCTCTTCCTGTAGCCTTCTGAGTTGCCTCACGCCAACCGACTTCTGAGAGATGACGTCGAAAAAGTTGCATAGGCCAAATAGCGTTTCACGGATGTGCATGTCCATGATCCCACGGATTGCAACTGGAAGTATCTGCGTCATCAGCACGTGATAGTCGTGAGACTTCATCCCGCTAAACTTCTACTTCGCTGGGTCTAGGTATCTGCTTATCTTCCTCGCGTAACCATAAGGAAGTTTTACTCCTACGAGGCAGGTGAAAAATTGATCGATCTCCTCCTGGCTTAGAGTGAAGCACGCGGGAGGGTAGTCATTTCCGGTCTTCTTGGCCTTTTTGCCTTTGCGACGACTTTCCGTGTCCTGCTTCGCCTCATCATCATCATCATTAGCGTGAAGCTCCTCCCTGATGCCCATTGATTTCAAGTCTGCCCTTGCTTTCGGCCCATCTTTGGTCCTCTCTGGCATGTTGAGCAGGGTACCTAGCAGACTCTCGCACACGTTCTTCGTGATATGCATGACATCAAGGCTGTGAGGCACACGGTGGATCTTCCAGTACAACAAGTCCCAGAAAACAGACCTCATTTTCCATACCTTCAGCAGCGGCTCTGGCGCCTTTTGCTTCTTTCCCGACTCTGGCGCCTTTTGCTTCTTTCTCGGCAGTGGGCAATCTTTCCAATTTTTCAACAACTCATCTATTTCCTCGCCGCTCCTCGTACGTGGGCGTCTTCGGGGTTCGGTTTCACCATCGAACAGGTCCTTGCGTTTCCTCCACGGGTCATCATCGCGAAGCCACCTTCGATGTCCCATGAACACTGTTTCTGAAGACCCAGGATCTCTATCTAGCTGGCGATACATTGTGTCATCCATGCACCTGATGCATCCAGAAATCTGTGGACCACCTGTCCCGCGAGATATCCATAACCGAGATAGTCGTGCACCATCATGAGCAGTGCGGCTCTCATAGGGAAATATTCTTTCTCTGCTACGTCCCACGTATTGGCTGGCGTTTTCCACAGCATGTCTAGCTCCTCTTTCAGCAGCTCCAGATACAGATTGATGTCGTTCCCTGGTTGTTTCGGCCCTTCAATTAGCATACTCATGTGAATGTACTTCCTCTTCATGCACAACCAGGGGGAAGGTTGTATATCCACACAAACACAGGCCAGGTGCTATGTGTGCTTCTCTGGCTGCCAAACGGATTGACTCCATCGGTGCTCGCGCCCAACACGATGTTCCTTGGATCCTTCCCAAATTCTGGGTGTTCGAAGTTCAACGCTTGCCACTGGCTCCCATCCTTAGGGTGACTCAGCATCTTGTCTTTTTTATTTATCTCCGGATCATTTGCGTCATCTTCTCGCTTCTTCTCCTCCCTATCGCGTGCCAACGCAGGAGCTTTGCTACCTTAGGGTCCGTGAAATACCGCTGCAGACGAGGAGTGACCGGAAAGTATCACACCGATTTTTGAGGAGCTTTCTTCCTCTTCTTGTATCGAGTGACGCCGCACACCGGACATATGGTAGACTCCGCGTGCTCGTCCCGATAAATGATGCAATTGTTCATGCACACATGGTATTTCACGTGCGGTAAATCCAGAGGACACACGATTTTCTTCGCCTCCTCGAAACTGGTCAGGCACTTGTTCCCCTTGGGAAGACGTTCGTGCCAGAATGACATGTTCTCGTCGAAGCATGCACCGGTCATTTTGTGTTTTACCTTCCATCTCCAGAGCCATGAGCATTACTTTCAGGCGGGTATCCTCGGGCCTGCATCCTTCATACAATGGAGTAACCGCGTCTATCTCTAGTTGATCCAGCTTGGCTTTCTCTCGGGCGGCAGCTCTTGCGTTATCCGTCTGCTTGAGAAGCAACTCTTGAATATGAGGGTCCTGCACCCAGCCCATCGATGGTCCATCGTCGTTTGCTCCGCCGGCATCTTCATCTTCATGATCATGCCCTTCGTCTGCTCCGGCATCTTCCTCATCATCATGTTCGGCATCTTCTACATGATGACTGTGTGCAGCATCACCGTCGTGATCATGTCCTAGAGATTCTTAGTCTTCTCGCTCGCCCGAGCCGCGGTGGTTGTCTTGCTGCCCTTCCTCATTTCTTGCCCGGCCCCCATGGACGACTTCATAGTCATCTTCATCACCTTGCCATCGATAGCCATCCATGAAACCACGCAAGAGCAGGTGGTCCTGCACCTGCCCGGAATCCGGGTCCGCAATAAGGCTCTTCAGCTTGCATCTTCGACACAAACATCTTATCTCCGTCTCGTTCTTTTGAAGCGTCTCGGCCTTCGCGTAGCTCAACAAACTATTCACGATGCCTTCGGTCATCGTGCGGACCATGGTCACCTGCGGGGTAGAGCAAAACGATATTTTAGAACCAAGAAAAAATTTGGCATGACTTTCCCTAAAAATAGGACCAAAAAGAATGCATAGTGCCAAAATTCTCGCCGAAACGGAAATGAATCAGCATTCCGGCAAAATATTGGCAACTATCGCATTTCAAATACCGGTACCTGCAAACACAAACATATATGCAACACCACAAACATATGCAACACCACAAACATACATAGATCTAGCTAGGCCACAAAAAGTGCATGTGCATGTTGTTGGAGGGAGAACAACATAAAGATAGCTTCCCCGCTTACTTACCTATCAAAAAAAGGTAATTTAACCACTTAATTTGGATGAATCTATGGTGCAAATGAGGTGAGGAGGAGGCAGCCGAGACTAGCTTGGAGGAGGAGGTGGAGAGAATGAAGTGGGGAAAGTGAGTGGGTAGGTGTGGCTGTCCAAAATATCTAGTTGGTCCCAGTTTACTAATGGCGCACCACCTGAAAATGCGCCATTAGTAACCCTGGTTACTAATGGTGCAGCTGCTGGTGGTGCACCATTAGTAGTTTTGCAAAAAATTATATATATATA
>NC_041384.1:79711029-79800904 GCF_002162155.2 Triticum dicoccoides
GGCGCACCGTGGCATAGTGCGCCATTACTAGTTTAAACTAGTAATGGCGCACTATGCCACGGTGCGCCATTAGTAGTTTTGCAAAAAAAGGAATAAAAAAATACAGTAGTGGTGCACTGTGTGGCTGGTGCGCCATTACTAGTTAGTAATGGCGCACTGTGCCTGGATGCGCCATTAGTATGTTTGGAAAAATGAAAAAAATTACTAGTGGTGCACCATGTGTCTGGTGCGCCATTAGTGTCTTCCACACTAATGGCGCACCTGCACATGGTGTGCCACTGCTATATAGTAGTGGCGCACCACATGTCAGGTGCGCCATTAGTATCCATTTCATCTATAGCCCTTTTCCTAGTAGTGGGCAACCTTTGCCTGAGGCCTCGGTACTCCGCGGCTGCGCTTGCCTCCTTTGCACCAAAGGGGAAACAAGGACGCTGCGCGTGCTGGCGCCCGCCTGGTGTCGATCGTCATGGCTCACATCACGAGAGCCTCGTGAGGTTCGCCTCGCCTTGATATCTCCGCTCCTCACGAGCCTGCCTAGCTAGGCCACTCCAGAGGAGGTCTTGCGTCATCCGCCTCGCGAGGCTTGGCCCCTCGCGAGGGTCTTGGATGCTTTGTTGGTGAAGATGGGCCGTATGGCCTGCTGGCTCAGCCACGCCGCGGGCCGCAGGCAGGCAAGTCTGGGGACCCCCGTTCTCAAAACACCGACAGTAAAAATGTCGGATGTGGGGCTCCAGCTAACCCTTAAGGTTCGAACACTGGGGTGCGCACGAAGTCTTTCCCTCCTACCGATCTACGCTCTAGCTCGCTAAGATCTTGCGGACGAACTCGACGAACTCACAACACAGAAAGACACGGGGTTTATACTGGTTCGGGCCACCGTTGTTGTGTAATACCCTACACCAGTGTGGTGGTGGTGGATTGCCTCTTGGGCTGATGATGAACAATACAAAGGAAGAACAGCCTCCTGAGTTTGAGGTGTTCTTGTGCGTATGGACTTGTGGCGTGTAGGTCCTCTCGAGTCAAGATGAGATGATCCCCATCCACTGTGGTGGCTAGTCCTATTTATAGAGGCCCTGGTCCTCTTCCCAAATATTGAGCGGGAAGGGAGCAAACAATGGCGGGCTAATTTGAAGGGGGACAACTAGTACAAGCTATCCTGACAAAAGTAGTATTCGCCTTCTCAAATCTCTTGTGGTGACACCGTCTTGGGCTCCACGATGACCTCCGCCTTGCAGTCCATGGTCTTGGTCTTGTTGCACCAGAATGGGAACCTTTGCCTGATGCCTCTGTACTCTGCGGCTGCGCCTGACCCCTTTGTACCAAAGAGGAAACAAGGACGCTGCGAGCGCTGGCGCCCGCCTAGTGTCGATCGTCATGGCTGATGTCACGAGAGCCTCGTGAGGTTCGCCTTGCCTTGATATCTCCGCCCCTCGGGAGCCTGCCTGACTGGGCCGCTCGGGAGGAGGTCCCGCGTCGTCCGCCTCGCGAGGCTTGGACCCTCGTGAGGGTCTTGGATGCTTTGTTGGTGAAGATGGGCCGTACGGCCAGCTGGCTCCGCCACGCCGCGGGCCGCAGGCAGGCAAGTCTGGGGACCCCCATTCCCAGAACGCCGACAGTAGCCCCTGAGCCAAGGTGCGCTCGGGCTTGGCTTCACAGCGAAGCCAAGGGTCAAGTTTGGAGCACCGCGGGCCCCAAAAGCCTGTGGCCTCGGTTGACGCGTGGCGGTTGATAGGTCGTGGGCGTCTCCACTTCCCCACATTGCCTCGACGACTGCACGACTTGACAAGTCCCTGCGACATGCAAGGGAAACCATGATTACCTACGATCGTGGGAGAAGCCGGTTGGCCTTCTCCTGCTATAAATGGGGAGGGGGCGGAGCCCCCGTTGCCCATGTCTTCCTCGCTTGCTCGCTTCTTCTTTGCTTCATTGCTCGCAGTGCCTCCGATGGCGCCACGAAGGAAGTTCTCTATCACCGAGAAGGGGAAGGCCCCTCGCAAGGGCCCTGGTTCTCTGGCGCCCAAGCGCGGTCGTGGCCGTCCGTGCAAGCACACTGCGACCCCTGCCATGGCCCACCGCCAAGGCGGCACCGCGGCACGCGGAGGGGACCATCCCGACCATGGCAGTCCAGCTGATGAGGGGAGGCGCACGATGGTGGCGCAATCTCCCCGCCCGTGCTTCCATTCAGCGGAGGTGTCGCCGGAGTTTGTTGTCTGGTCGGAGAACCCGGCCAGCAACTGGCTCTAGCTTCCGCGCTTCCTTGTCGATGAACTGCCGGCTCCTGGTCCAGGCGGGCTCTGGTTGGAGGCGGAGGGTTGCTGCAGCAAGGCCTACTGGGTCGCGGTCGAGACTTCCGCCGTGGGCAACATAGCCCTGGCCCGCGGCTGGCAGACGTTCAACCGTGTGCGCGGCCTGGGCAGGCGGTGCACGCTCCACTTCAAGTATGACGGTGGGTCGACCCTCTATGCGAGGGTGTTCGGGGAAGATGGTCGCTGCGCCGGGTGCTGCCCCGAAACGAACAACGGTGAGGAGGTGCTTGGCCTTGGTCACAGTCACGACGAGGATGAGGACGAGCCTGCCCTCGCCGACCGCGTCTCTTCCAGCTACGACGGCTCTTCCTCCATTGACAGCTCCAGCAGCAGTGGCTACGACCAGCCGCCGTGCTGTTGCGCTCGCTTTGAAGGAGGCAGCGGGTCATCTCGTCATCGCGCCTCAGTGAAGCACGAGGAGGGGTATGGCTAGGCTCGGGCGTCGCTAAGGGCCCACCCCCACGGATTGCTGAAATGCCGCTTTGTTTAGCTTTTTCCCTTTTTTCCTGCATCAGAAAATGAAACTAGTATGGGCCCAGAGGGGCATGTATCGAACTGTGGTTCTTGGTTAATGCAACGTGCGTGTTGTTATTTTGCGCAAAGATAACCTAACTTGGCGTGTTTGGGACGCCCTTTCCTTCACGAGATGTCTGCGTTTGCTCAGGAACTGCAAAAAATTTGTTAAGGGGTGCGCTAGAGGATTTGCTGTTCACCCAAACCTTGACTTGGCGTTTTGCATCGCGGTACCGAGGGGCACGGATTAGGAGAGATACGCTAGCTTCCAGGCTCGAACGAGGGTGACTCGCGAGAAGGCAGAGAGAAGAAAAATGCTCGCGAGGGCACCTGCCTAGCCCCCTCGCGAGGTATGCGAGAGAGAGACCATGAGTAAAGCAGAGCCGAAAAACGCGGTAAAAGGCGAAGGAACCAAATCAGCAAGGAATGCCAAAGGCAAACTCGACTAAGGAGAAGCAAGCCAACTACGAAAAGCAAATGAAAAGCCGCGTCCGACACCTAATCTAGTCTTCAAGTCTTCTCACCAGCGCGGAGCTAAGTGCTATCCACTAGGCGTGGGAGGGATCCCCGGGGCCTGAGGCCGGCGCTCCTGAGACTCCGGGGCGTGTACAACCCCAACTCATTATTACGTGAGAGTGTCACGGGCGGCGATTCTTCATAGGCACCGAGCCTTGCTTCACAGGCTCTGGGCCTTTTTCACAGGCTCTGGGCCTTTCTTCATAGGCTCTGGGCCTTGCTTCATAGGCTCTAGGCCTTGCTTCACAGGCTCTAGGCGTTGCTTCACAGGCTCTGGGCCTTGCTTCACAGGCACCGGGCCTTGCTTCATGTGTAGAACTTCCGGAGGTGCTGGATGTTCCAGGCGTTTTGGATAGGTGTCCCCTCTTGTGTCTCCAAGCGCACGACGCCAGGCCTGGAGATGTGGACGACCCTGAACGGGCCCTCCCACATGGGTGAAAGCTTGTGCAACCCTTCCCTGGAGAGGACCCACCTCAGTACTAGGTCACCCGTCTCGAGCGTCCTGGAGTGAATGTTGCGGCAGTGGTAGCGCTGCAGCACTTGCTGGTACCTTGCCGCCCTTAATGCAGCTTCACGACGATGTTCCTCCCCCAGCAAGAGATCCATCCCCCGCGTGGCGTCCTGCTGCGTTTCGTCGAACGCCAGGACCCGCGCGGAGCGATGCTTGACCTCGTGAGGGAGGACTGCTTCAGCTCCATAGACAAGGAAGAACGGAGTCTCGCCCATTGGCTTGGTAGAGGTGGTGCGGATGGACCACAATACGGACTGGAGCTCGTCAGGCCAGCCCCTGCAGCAGGCCTCTAGCTTCTTCTTGAAGGTCCTGGTCTTGAGGCCCCTCAGGACCTCAGCGTTGGCACGCTCAGCCTGACCATTGCTCCCGGGGTGGGCTACCGAAGCGTAGCAGATCTGCGTTCCAAGGTTAGCATAGTAGGTTTTAAAGAGGTTACTAGTAAAATGCAAGCCGTTATCTGTGATGATGCGGTTGGGGACCGCGAAGCGGCTCACGAGGCCCTTGATGAACTTGACAGCAGAGCTGGCTAGAATGGTTCGGATGGCTTCCACTTCCGCCCACTTGGTGAACTTGTCGATGGTGACGTAGAGATAACGGTAGCCCCTGGCGCTTGTGGGAATGGGCCTAGGATGTCTAGCCCCCAGACCATGAACGACCACGTGAGCGGGACGGTTTGGAGGCCCTGAGCAGGCTGATGGATTTGCTTGGCGTGGAATTGGCAAGCTTCGCAGGACTTCACCAGCTCAGCTGCATTGTTGAGTGATGTGGGCCAATAGAATCCGCTGCGAAAGGCCTTGCCGACGAGTGTCCGTGATGATGAGTGACGTCTATAGTCCCCGCCGTGTATGTCAATCAGCAGCTCCCTCCCTTGATCGCTGGAGATGCAGCGCAGCGTGACATCGTTCAGCCGTTTCATGTACAACTCGCCGTCTTGAATGCAGTATGTCGTGGCCTGTCGGGCCATGCGCTCCGTGTCTTCTTCCTTCTTCGGTAGTGTCCCGTGCATCAGGTACTCCTTGAACTCCTTGGTCCAGCACTCCTCCTGTTGCTCGAGCGCCAAGAGCAGCCGAGCTCCTGAGGTTGGGCCGCAAGCTGGGGCTCCCATGGCCGGGGGCTGAGGGAGCTCCTCCCGAGGCTGAGTCGTGCTTGAAAGAGGTGGCATAGCTGATGGCTTGAAGAGCCACTCTTCGAAGACGCCGGGCTCTTGCGGTTGCCGCTTGGATGCTCTCTTGGCGATGTCATCGGCTTCCTTGTTGGTGCCCCGGGGCACGTGCTGCAGTTCCAAGCCTGCAAACTGCTTTTCCATTTTGTGCACCTCCGCAAGGTAGGCCTCCATGTGCTCGTCCTTTGGCTCGTACACTTTGTTGGAGAAGTTGACTGTCAGGACCCCGACTCAATGCCACATCGATCTAGCATGTAACACCTCATATCACTTTGCGGCCTCACGCACGGTATTCCCACGGGTGTCGCCTTACCTTTGCCCGGGACCGTTTGCGCCTTTTGGCACACGTATATGACAGTGTCGCTAGCATCCATATGATAAGGAGCCCGGGCTAGCATGGCTAGTCGTAAACCCAAAGTGGCACAAACTTACAGGGACAGGCATCCATGACCCAGCATCGAACGTGTCGGTCATCAGCGAGTGAATCCAGGCTGTAGCACTGGGCTAGCAGGACTCCGGTGAACCGGGCTGTAGCGGGCTAACAGGACTCCGGAATTCCTCGCGTGACATTTCCCCGAGGGGACAAACACAGGAACGAAGAAGGACACATGCCGGCCAGCCTAAATGTTCCGGAGCAGTAGCAAGCTACCATGGCTCGGTGGAAACACTAGGAGACATTTCCCGGTAAGAGAGGCTACTAAGGATAAACAACTAGATAGTCAGATCCCACACATACCAAGCATTTCAATAACATACACACAATATGCTCGATATGTGCAAATACAACATGGCATCACAACATGACTCTACAACTCAAGTATTTATTCAATAGGCTCCAAGGAGCGAGATATTACAAACATGGGTCTCATGACCCAACAATCAGAGCATACAAGTCAAAGCACAAGCGGAAGCTTAACATGTCTGAGTACAGACAGCTATAAATGAAAAAGGCTGAGGAGCCTGACTATCTACCAGATCCTGCCGAGGGCACAAGATCGTAGCTGAGGTAACAAGCTAAACGTCGAAGTCCACGTGGAACTACTAGTGAGACCGAAATCTCTCTGCAAAAACATAAAATAGGCAAACGTGAGTACAAATGTACCCAGCAAGACTTACATCAGAACTAACTACATATGCATCATTATCAACAAAGGGATGGTAGGGTTTAACTGCAGCAAGCCAGCTTTGACTCGGTGGCTATCCTGAACTACGACTGCAAGTAACTCTTTTGAGGTGGCGCACACGAGTCCACATATTCACCATATCAATACACCACTATGGATCCGCTCCCGTCTCCCTACGAGAACGCCATCCATAGCACTCATGCTTATCTTGTGCATTTTAGAGTATCCACTTTCACTTGTCTATGAACTATGCAAGGGGTCCAAGTTTCCATATCCGAGGAATCCGGCTATTCGAATAGATAATGATAACCCTGCAGGGGTGTACTTCTTCACACACGCTCCCGCCACTTATCGCCCTGTACACGTCATGTACCTCGGCAACCTTCAAGCGGAAGCCGGGCGAGGGAGTCGGCCACGACCTGACTAACTGAACAAGTCTCTAGTCCAGGTTTATCGCCTATTCGGGTTCCATCCGCAAGGAGATCCGGCCGGGGTGTCGCTCACGGCCCCAAACGATGTGAGCAGGGTTCCCAAGCCCACCATCCGGGTGCCACTTGGTACACCGTGCCACTGTGCCTAGTCTGTCCCAAGCCCACCTGTACCGGGTGCCACTTGGTAGACTACTAACACTACCTACAAACACCAGAAACTAATTGCAACTCCTGGACAGAGATCAAGTTGATTAATAAGTCGAGAGGGGCACTTAAGCATTCCAATGCGTGGTAGTAGCTGGTCATGGATCACAAACACAGAACTCAGTTCCTGAGGACGGCTGCAATGAGACAACCCACCATGTACTCCTACATGGCCTCTCACCGCTACCTTTACCAAATCGTGTTCACACACTTAGCTCTCAATGGTAGGACATGTTCACACACCTCTGATTCATCCCCGATGAATCAGACCTGACTCAACTCTAAGCAGTAGCAGGCATGACAAACAAGCATGAATGAGTAGGCACATCAGGGCTCAAACAACTCCTACTCATGCTAGTGGGTTTCATCTATTTACTGTGGCAATGACAGGTCATGCAAAGGATAAAGGGGTTCAGCTACCGCAGCAAGTAACAAATATGTCGTTGTTGTCCTAATGCAGTAAAAGAGAGCAGGAGCGAGAGAGTGGGATTTTATCGGAATGAACACGGGGGTTTTGCTTGCCTGGCACTTCTGAAGATAATATAGCTCTTCGTCGGTGTCATCGATCACATCGCCGGTACACGTCTATCGAGAGGGGACAATTACCGGCAAACAAGGAAAAACACAATCAATGCAATGCGACAATATGATGCATGCTATGACATGGCAATATGAATGTGTTTTGGGCTAATGCACTTGGCTATGATTTAAATGAAGTTGGTTTGAATACATGATTCAAATTCCAACTCCATATATGATTATTTAAATGCCCTTTATTTGTTTTGTCCAAAATAGAGGACAAACATTGTTCAAACATGCATGAAAATGGTACAGATGGATTCCTTGAATTTTGCTGATAATTTTTCATATATAAATTATTTGATTTGGAGTTACGGTTGATTTTCTATGATTTTTAGAAGTTTATACCATTTTCTGGAATTTTCTGAATTAAAATAAACCCAGAAAATGATTTATTGCGTCAGCACTAGGTCATGCTGATGTCAGCAGGTCAACTAGGCGGGTCCAGGTCAAACCTGACCAGTGGGGCCCACTGGTCAGTGACTCAGGTGACTAACAGAGTTAATTAACTCTAACTAATCAAATTAATAGCCACGGGGCCCACTGTCAGTGTCAGCAGGGGGGGTAATTAGTTTAACTAATTCGATTAGTGCTAATCCTAATTAGCTAACAGGGCTGGGCCCCACCTGTCATGGACACAGGGGGGGTCCCGCCGTGGTCAAAATGGGTCAAACCCACCGGCGGCTTGACGCCGGCGAGGCCAGCCTCGGTGGCGAGCCTCGGGTTTTGCCCACAGGGCTCGGTTTGGCGCGCGGAGCACAGCTTCGGGATGCGGACGCTCGTCCGCATCCAACTGTGGTGGTGGCGCGGCCGAGGAGTGGCCGGAGTGGTGCCGTCGATGAGCTCGGCGGCGGCCGAAGCTCGGGTGCAAGTGGGGATGGGGCTGCGGTGCGCAAACGAGTGCGGCAAGGTGCCATGGAGGCTCTACGCGATGCGGGGAGCACGTTGGGCGCATGCCCGGGACCAAATGGTCACCGGAGCATCACCGGCGACGAGTGCGGGCGGCGGCGCGTGCGGTTGGATGTGGTGCGGCAGCTACGGCGTGCGAGAGAGAGAGCGGAGAGGGGGAGCAGGAGCAGGAGCTCACGGCGATGACGACGGAACGCTCGGCGAGGTCGGGGACGGTCCGGAGCCGACGAATTTGACGGTGATGGCCGGTGGGTCCGAGGTGGAAGACGAGCCCGGTGAGGTCGTTCGGGGGCTTCTGGAGGGGCGTGGCTCGGTGAGGTGGGTCGAGGACGGAGTGGCGGAGCTTGTGGGCTAGTCAGGGAAGCGAGGGAGGCCCGGTGGCCGTGGTGGCAGTGGACGGCGGCGACGAGCGCGCTCGGGCGCGAGAGGGGGAGAGCAGAGAAGGGAGCAGGGGTCAGGAGAGAGTGAGAGAGAGGAGCGAGGGGGCTGCGTGGCGTCACCCGAAGAGGCCAGGGCGAAGCGGCAAGCAGGAGGTGGCCGGGGCGGCGTCGGCGCTCGCCACCGAGCAGCTTCGGGGCGAGGGGGAGGAAGACGACAGAGAGGAGGAGGTGGGCTGGGCCGCACAGCTGGGCCGACAACAGTAGCGGGCCGCGCAGGTAGGCTGAGGTAAGTTCTGCTCTGTTTTACTTTTCTTCTGTTTTGTTTTTCAATTTATTTTGCCACTGTTTTGAATTTAAAATAATTCAAACAATGCCAAAAACTCCTCCGAATATTTTTATTTTGCTAGATGGACTTTTCCAAAAGCTCATAAAATATTTCAGGGGTATTTGAAATTATATTCTAATTATATGAATATAATCCAAATTCAAATAGCTAATGATTTAAATTCAAAGTCCCAAAAATAAATCCTTTTAAAATGTTCATTATTTTTGGTTTGGATCAAAACCCTTGCCAAAAATATTAAACATCTAAGAAGAGCATTTTGGAACAATGAATGAGATTTTAGGGTTTTTGCCCTTCTTTTATTTAAGTTTTTGAGGCTTCCAAATTTCCTCAGTTCAAGTTTCAGAAATTTAAACATGATGCAAACACTAGGCAGCACCAGAAGCTAGGGATGTGACATTGACGAGGAGCTGCGAGTCTCCCTTGACGGTAAGGCGCCTCACCCCAGCTTGGCGCCAGTGTTCGAACCAAGCGGAGGAAGTCTCACCCCAGCTTGATGCTATCCATGTGCTCGTCCTTCCCTTGATTCCCCTCGCGCGACAGACCCGTGCGACCTCGCCCCAGCCGTGTGTCATGAAGATCTTGCCAGTGGGGACCGCTTTGATCTTTGCTCCGATCGCCGGAGCGCCGCAATCGGCATGCTATAGCCAGAGCTCGAGAGGCCCTCTCGGCGGCATCACGTTGGAGAAGAACCGTGGGAAGCGGATCGAGGAGTTCGGAGGCGTCGGCACCCACAGCACCAACTCGCGCGAGGAGTCCGCGGCGTGGACAACACACGTCGCCGTGGTGCGGCGACCCCGGATGCGGCGTGGGTGGCGCTGCTCGTCACTTTGTCCTCCCGATCCCACGGCTTGGGCATACAGGGGTAGCGGGTACCCCATGGAGGCCGCTCGCACAAAGGCCTCACCACTTCCTGCATCGCCGCTTCTTCACGGTGATGGATCGACCTATTTTTCGGTGGGAGTGGCTCCGGGACATCCCGGGGGGCTTTCCCCTTCTCTTCGGCGGAGAACCTTCTGATGGGCGCCATTGGAGCAAGCAGTAGAGCAAGGGGGAAGAAGCAAGCAAGCGAGGAAGAGATGGGCAACGGGGGCTCCGCCCCTCCCCATTTATGGCAAGAGAAGGCCAACCGACGTCTCCCACGATCGCAGGTAATGATGGTTTCCCTTGCATGTCGCAGGGACTTGACAGGTCGTGCATTCGTCGAGGCAGCGTGGGGAAGCGGAGACGCCCACGTCCAATCAACCGCCATGCATCAACCAAGGCCGCAGGCTTTTGGGGCCCGCAGTGCTCCAAACTTGACCTTGGCTTCGCCGCGAAGCCAAGCCCACGCGCACCTTGGGCCCGGGGTCTACTGTCGGCGTTCTGGGAACGGGGGTCTCCAGACTTGCCTGCCTGTGGCCTGCGGTGTGGCTAAGCCAGCAGGCCGTACGGCCCATGTTCACCAACAAAGCATCCAAGACCCTCGCGAGGGGCCAAGCCTCGTGAGGCGGACGACACAAGACCTCCTCTAGAGTGGCCTAGCTAGGCAGGCTCGCGAGGAGCGGAGATATCAAGGCGAGGCGAACCTCACGAGGCTCTTGTGACGTGAGCCATGACGATCGACACTAGGCGGGCACCAACGCACGCAACGTCCTTGTTTCCCCTTTGGTGCAAAGCAGGCAAGCACAACCGCGGAGTACTGAGGCCACAGGCAAAGGTTGCCATTTCGGTGCAACAAGACCAAGACCATGGACTGCAAGACGGAGGTCATCATGGAGCCCAAGACGGCGTCACCACTAGAGCTTTGTGCAGGCCAAGACCGCTTTTGTCAGGATAGCTTGTACTAGCTGTCCCCCTTCAAATTAGCCCGCCATTGTTGGCTACCTTCCCGCTCGATATTTGGGAAGAGGACCAGGTCCTCTATAAATAGGACTAGCCAGCACCATAGAAGGGGAACGAGACTAGAGAGAGAGAGAGAGAGATCTCATCTTGACTTGAGAGAACCTACACGCCACAAGTCCATACGCACAAGCACACCTCAACCTCAGGAGGCTGTTCTTCCTTTGTACTGTTCATCATCAGCCCAAGAGGCAATCCACCACCACCACACTGGAGTAGGGTATTACACCACAACGGTGGCCTGAACTAGTATAAACCCCGTGTTTTTCTGTGTTGTGAGTTCGTCGAGTTTGTCCGCAAGATCTTAGTGATCTAGAGCATAGATCAGTAGGAGGGAAAGACTTTGCACGCACCCCAGTGTTCGAACCTTAAGGGTTAGCCGGAGCCCCACATCCGACATAGTTCGTCAAGTTAGTGTTGTTTTAACCTTCACAAGGACCAGGCGTAGCCACACTCGGTTTAACTAAAGTTGGAGAAACTGACACCCGCCAGCCACCTGTGTGCAAAGCACGTCAGTAGAACCAGTCTTGCGTAAGCGTACGCGTAATGTCGGTCTGGGCGGCTTCATCCAACAATACCGCCGAACCAAAGTATGACATGCTGGTAATCATTATGACTTGTATCGCCCACAACTCACTTGTGTTCTACTCGTGCATATAACATCTACACAATAACTTGGCTCGGATGCCACTGTTGGGGAACGTAGTAATTTCAAAATTTTCCTACGCACACGCAAGATCATGGTGATGCATAGCAACGAGAGGGGAGTGTGTCATCCACGTACCCTCGTAGACCGTTAAGTGGAAGAGTTATGACAACGTGGTTGATGTAGTCGTACTTCTTCACGATCGACCGATCCTCAGTACCGAACATACGGCACCTCCGCGTTCAGCACACGTTCAGCTCGGTGACGTCTCACGAACTCACGACCTAGTAGAGCTTGGGGAAGAGTTTCGTCAGCATGACGGCGTGGTGACGATGTTGATGAAGCTACCGTCGCAAGGCTTTTCTTATGCACCGCTATAGTATGAATGAGGTGGATTATGGTGGAGGGGGGCACCGTACACGCCTGGGAGATATCAATGATCAACTTGTGTGTCTAGAGGTGCCCCCTTGCCCCCGTATATAAAGGAGCAAGGGGGGAGGCCGGCCGGCCCTAGAGGGCGCTCCAGGAGGAGGAATCCTCCTCCTAGTAGGAGTAGGATTCCCCTCTTTCCTACTCCTACTAGGAGGGGGAAAGGAAGGGGGAGAAGGAGAAAGAAAGGGGGGTGCCGCCCCCCTCTCCTAGTCCAATTCGGACCAGAGGGGGAGGGGCGCGCGGCCTACCCTGGCCGGCCTCTCTCTATCCACTAGAGCCCAATAAGGCCCATTAACCCCCAGGGGGTTCCGGTAACCCCTCCGGCACTCCGGTAAAATCCCGAGTTCACCCGGAACTATTCTGATGTCCAAATGTAGGCTTCCAATATATCAATATTCATGTCTCCACCATTTCGAGACTCCTCGTCATGCCCATGATCATATCCAGGACTCTGAACTACCTTCGGTACATCAAAATATATAAACTCATAATACCGATCGTCACAGAACTTTAAGCGTGCGGACCCTACGGGTTCGAGAACTATGTAGACATGACCGAGACATGTCTCCAGTCAATAACCAATAGCGGAACCTGGATGCTCATATTGGTTCCTACATATTCTACGAAGATCTTTATCGGTCAAACCGCATAACAATATACGTTGTTCCCTTTGTCATCGGTATGTTACTTGCCCAAGATTCGATCGTCGGTATCCCAATACCTAGCTCAATCTCGTTACTGGCAAGTCTCTTTACTCATTCTGTAATGCATCATCCGGTAACTAACTTATTAGTCACATTGCTTGCAAGGCTTATTATGATGTGCATTACCGAGAGGGCCCAGAGATACCTCTCCGACAATCGGAGTGACAAATCCTAATGTCAGTCTATGCCAACTCAACAAGTACCAGCGGAGACACCTATAGAGCACCTTTATAATCACCCAGTTACGTTGTGACGTTTGGTAGCACACAAAGTGTTCCTCCGGTAATCGGGAGTTGCATAATCTCATAGTTATAGGAACATGTATAAGTCATGAAGAAAGCAATAGCAGTAAACTAAACGATCAAGTGCTAAGCTAACGGAATGGGTCAAGTCAATCACATCATTCTCCTAATGATGTGATCCCGGTTATTAAATGACAACTCATGTCTATGGCTAGGAAACATAACCATCTTTGATTAACGAGCTAGTCAAGTAGAGGCATACTAGTGACACTATGTTTGTCTATGTATTCACACAAGTATTATGTTTTCGGTTAATACAATTCTAGCATGAATAATAAACATTTATCATGAAATAAGGAAATAAATAATAACTTTATTATTGCCTCTAGGGCATATTTCCTTCAGAGAGGAGTACTCCATCTGACGTGGTTGGCCAATCCGGTAGTAGTGCAGAAGGCGAATGGGAAGTGGAGGTTGTGTATTGACTACACAGATATCAATAAGGCTTGTCCCAAGGACCCTTTCCCGTTGCCGCACATTGACCAGATTGTTGACTCCATGGCCGGGTGTGACCTACTATCATTCCTTGATGCCTACTCGGGGTACCACCAAATCTTCATGGCGAAAGAAGACGAAGAGAAGACAGCGTTCATCACCCCATATGGCACGTATTGCTTTTTGCGGATGCCTTTCGGGTTGAAGAGTGCTGGCTCGATGTTTGCAAGGGCGGTCCAGATTGGTTTTGAGCCCCGGCTACATAGAAATATGGAAGCTTATATGGATGACATAGTGGTGAAAACCAAAGACAGGGCAACACTTGTACAAGATCTGGAAGAGACGTTTACGAATCTGCGCAAGATCAACCTCAAGTTGAACCCTGAGAAGTGTCTCTTCGGCGTTCCGTCCGGCAAACTTCTCGGGTTCTTTGTGTCACAGTGTGGGATCGAGACAAATGCAGACAAGATCAAGGCTATCAAGCAGATTAGGGCACCCAAGCGGATCAAGGACGTGCTTCGGCTCACTGGTTGTGTTGCCGCCATGAGAAGATTCACCTCCAGGTCTGCTGAGCGTTCCCTTCCCTTTTTCAAAATCTTGAAAAAGGCGGACCCAATGGAATGGACCCCAGAGGCTGAAGCAGTGCTGCAGGGTTTGAAAAAGTACCTCTCCTCTACACCGATACTAGTTGCACCTAAACCACATGAACCATTGTTGCTATACCTGGCGGCAACGAACCAAGTGGTCAGTGCCGCGCTAGTGGCGCAGAGGGAGGTCGACGAGGGGGCAAGGCTCCCAGCAGGGTCCGACGCTGGCGGGGTAGGGCCTCTGCAACCAGACGAAGTGCTGCCGAAGAAGAAAATGATGCAGCACCAGGTTTAGTTTGTCAGCTCCCTCTTGCAGGGGGCTAGGTTAAGGTACTCTGGCGTGCAGAAATTGCTCTTCGGCCTCCTTATGGCCTCGAGGAAGCTGTGTCATTACTTCCAGGCACACGAGATCACCGTCATCACCCGCCTCCTGTTGCAAAGGATATTGCATAACCCATATGCAACCGGGAGGATTGTGGAGTGGGCTGTGGAGCTGTCAAGCTTTGGTTTGAAGTTTGAAAGTACTTCGACAATCCAGAGCAGAGTCTTGGCAGAGTCCATTGCCGAGTGGACCTCAACGCCAGACGAAGAGATCCAGGAGACCACCCTCCCCGGCAAGGAGGCAAGTCGCAACTGGATTATGTACTTTGACGGGGCTTTCTCGCTGCATGGCGCAGGTGCTGGTGTGCTGCTCGTTGGACCCACCAGAGAGCACCTCAAGTATGTAATCCAGATGCATTTTCCTAGGGAGATGTCCACAAACAACACTGCTGAATACGAGGGGTTGCTTGCCGATCTCAGGATCGCGGTGGACCTTAGGATCAAGAAGCTCATCATCAGGGGTGATTCGCAGCTTGCTGTCAGACAAGTCAACAAAGATTATCAAAGCCCGTTGATGGAGGCCTATGAGGATGAGGTGAGGAAGCTGGAGGAGCGCTTTGATGGTATACAGACGGAGCATGTTCCCCGAGTGGAGAACGACATCGCTGACTACCTGTCGAAGTGCGCTGCCTTCAAACTACCTGTGGAACCAGGTACTTTTGTGCTTCGGCTGACTCAACCATCCGTTGAACCATCAACAGAGCAGAACAAGCGAAGGAAATCAGGCCCCGACAAGTACTTTCCCGCCGAGATCCCAGGAGCCGCCAACAAGGATGTTGTCGTGGGCATTGAGCCAGCTGTGGGGCAACCGGCTCCGGCGGGGCGTCAAGTCCTGGCTGTAGAGACAGCTGCTCCCATGGCCGAGGAAGTGCCTCTGGTCCTTGTCGTTGAGCCTCAGGCTCCGGCATGGGCACAACATACTGTCCGATTCCTCCAAACAGGGGAACTCCCGAGGAGCGGGAAGAAGCGGAGAAAGTAGCCTGTCGGTCTGCCATGTATCAGTTCATCGACAACGTCATGTACAGGAAAAGACCAAAGAGTGTGAAATTGAAGTGCATTCCCCGGGAGGAAGGACTGGAGTTTTTGGCAGAGATACACGGAGGCATATGTGGCTCCCACATAGGGTCAAGGGCCCTTTCCGGCAAGGCATTCTGGCAAGGTTTCTTCTGGCCCACAGCCCTCCAGGATGCAACGACACTAGTAACCAAGTGTGAAGCGTGTCAGTTCCATTCGAAGAAGCTTCATCAGCCAGCTCAGGCGCTCCAAACAATCCCTCTCTCCTAGCCATTCTCAGTCTGGGGGCTTGACATACTGGGCCCTTTTCCCCGTGTTGTCGGGGGCTTCGAGTACTTGTACGTTGAGATCGACAAGTTCATGAAGTGGCCGGAGGTGGAGACAGTGAGGAAGGTGACAACAGAATCAGCCATCTAGTTCTTCAAGGGGCTAGTCTGCCGTTTTGGTGTGCCAAACAGGATCATCACCGACAATGACACACAGTTCACGAGCCACGCCTTCATGCAGTACATCCAAGACCTCGGCAGCAAGGTCTGTTTTGCTTCTGTTGCACATCCACGAAGCAACGACCAGGCTGAGAGGGCAAATGCTGAAGTGTTGCGAGGCCTCTGGACAAGGACTTTTGACAGGCTATGCAGGTGCGGACGGCGTTGGATTGATGAATTACCGGTGATTCTTTGGTCAATCAGAACGACACCAAATCGAGCCACCGGTCAGACACCCTTCTCCCTCGTTTACGGGGCAGAAGCAGTTCTCCCCTCAGAACTCACATACGGGTCATCTCGAGTGCTCGCTTATGATGAGCTCAAGCAAGAGCAGTTGCAGCAAGATGACGCAATGCTCCTTGAGGAAGATCGTCTTCGGGCTGATGTGCGAGCAGCACGCTACCAGCAAGCCTTGCGCCGCTACCATAGCCGCAAGGTTCATGCCCGAAGCTTTGTGGAAGGCGACCTTGTTCTTCGGCATGTTCAGTCGGCCAAGAATTCCAACAAGTTGACACCGAAGTGGGAAGGCCCTTATCGGGTAATACGAGTCACCAAGCCCGGTGCAGTCCGCCTGGAGAGCGAAGATGGCGTTCCAGTGAGAAGCTCGTGGAACATTGAACATCTTCGCAAGTTTTACCCATAAGGCGCGGTTGCCGGGATCCCCGGCGAACCACCTTTTTGTACAAGCCTTGCCGGCAAGGAATGTAACCCTTTGTACAAAGCCAGGCGCAGACCCTGAGCATAAATAAATGAAGCGCTGGCACCGTAAGTTTTAGCATGCATGCTAGGTTAAGTCTCTCCCTTGGTTAGGGTTGATAGTGCTTAGCGGCGACTAACCCCTAGCATAGAGGTCGAGTGTGCGTCTGTCTGTTCCTTTCCGTCCTCTTTGGTTTGCAGGGTACATGGATGTTTTCTGCCGAGCTATTTGGAAGAAGGAGAACAAACCGGCACTCCTGCCCCGGCAAGACAAGGTTGCCGGGGGCTACAGACACAAGAACCCAACAACGGCAAGCCAAGGCTGCCGCGGGCTGCAGACTCAGAAGTTCTTTATCTCCTATTGTGCATTTCCGTATGGAGTTGGGACGTGTGAAACCTCATTTTTATTCCTAGGCCGCTGTGCTCCCTCTTTTTCCTACACCCAAGGACTATTCCCTGGGTCAGGACTGGGTCATAGTCGCGGTGACAAGGAAATAGACGAGGGGCCTAAACCCTACCTCGCCCCTGCCTCTGCCAAAGGCGTGAGAATGATCGAACGAGGTAGGGGGACGGCAAGGCCTGTTGCTGGGCGACAATGTTTATCTTAAAAATAACAATGATTCACTCCTTGGCATGGGCCTCTCTCACGCACAAAGAACCCGACAAGCACCCTTTTTCATTAAAAACATCCCATCCAGGTACAGTTCATACGGAATGAAAAACATGAGCAAGGGGATTACAAGATTGAAATTTAACAAGTGCCCGCAGGCTTACAAACTAAAAATAGATAAGATGCCCGTAATCCCTTTCTTCTCCCTCTCCTCAGAAGATGGAACGAGATGGCAGGAGGGAAAAAATAATGCCTAGGCAAGGTACGAGCAGCAGAAGACACCAAGAGAACATCCTGGTGCCGGGAGAGGAGCCGAAAAATGAGGTAGCGGTGCCCGCATACTTCGACTTGATGGCTGCCACACGCCTTCTTCGTCTTTTCCGGCCCTCCTACGCCAGCCGCCCAAGGAGGCGACGGGTAACACGCTGATGGAGAGCTTGACGAGGAAGGCCCTCGGTAGGGCGCACGACGGAGGGAGGGGCGACGCGGTCAGTCGGAGATGAGGTCGACGTGCCCCTGCTCGGCGCTCTCGTCGTCGCTGTCGCTATCCTCCTCATCACTCCCGCTTGAAGAGGAATCTTCATCGTCGGAGGAGCTCTCCACGCTGCACTTCAGGCGAGTCCCAAAATCTCCAAAGACCTTGACAGAGAGCAGGCCATTCTCCATTAATTTGAAATAGAGAACGAGCCCCGCCGTCAGGCTATGGATGCGAGCAAAGGTCTTCCACCCGCGGTGAAGATACATGACTTGAGGGGCGGGGAAGTCGACGTCGACCCGTGTGCCGCCTTTCCCGCAACCCTTCATGTGCAGCCTCAGGGTCTGGGGCGGGTCAAGCTCCATCTCCCAAGCGAATGGCGTAGGAAGACGAAGGCGATGACACGGTGGCCGACGCAGCCTGATGAAGAACTCGCGAGGCTGGTCCCCGACGTGGCCCTCCGTTGGGAGAGGCATTGCTAGCAGGGGCAGAGCCGATGCGCCGCCCCATCCGCCCCTACCCCAGGTGCCACGCCGGCCTCGTCCTCGTCCCCTCCCCCTTCCTCTCATGGTCGTCTCCGCCGCCACGGGCTCTTGGGGAGGAGGGACGCGCTGTCGAGCGAAGACCCTCGCCGCCACCGTCGAAGGGCCGGCACCTCCTATCGTCATGGCAGATGGAAGAAAAGAGCCGAGGTGGAAGGAGATAGATGATGAAAGAGTACGTGATGCCATCCCCCTTTCCCCCCCTTATAAAGGGCCGGGGTCGGGGCTCGGCCGCCCCGCTCAACCAATCTAGCCATCTGGGGCGCAGGGAATCGAGACCGACCCGCTGCTCCAATCAGCGACGACCCGGTTTCCCGCCTCCACCGCCTGCCACCTTGAAGGCATGGAGGACACATGGCGAGCAAGAAGAATCAAGGGGACGGGTGAAGCAACCGTTCCCCACCCCGTGATCATGGGGCACGGACACCTTGAAGACCGCGATCCGAGTCCACTCAGTAAATGAGCCGCGCCTCTGCGTTTTCCTCTTTTTACGGGGAAGGCGCGAGCTGCCTCTTTACCATGATGTGACGCATGCGTGCAGAAACCGCCCCACGCATGACCCTGACGTCACGCATGACCCCCCACGTCGCGCGTTCAACGCGGGTCGTGGGGAAGCGCAGCGGACGGAGGAGTTACTATGGTAAAAATCCGCCCCACCTGCCCGTGCACCATTTTGGGCCTAGCCCAACAACGCGTCGCGCTTATGTGTGGCCCAGGCCCGGGGGCTCCTGTCGGTGTACAAAAGTAGGGGCTCTCCTTTTGCACCCCTTAACTTGTGCACGGGCAGTCAAAGCCACTCCCACAGCCACACTAAGTAGGGCAGAGGAGGGATGCCGGAGTGCAAGACGACCAAAGCAACACCAAGACACAAAGAGAGCAAGAAGGCAAGGTGGACTTCCCCGGCAAGACTCTTGGCTTCCGCAGCTTCGGCAAGATCCTTGCCGAGGCAACTTGCCTGATGCCAGCAGAGCACGCCACCCTTGAGCCTAAGGGGTTCCTACGCCATATTGGAACCAAGGTTCGGGAGGCGCCTCCGTGGTGGCATGCAAATCTTTGTAGAGATCATAGACATGCAAGATCAGATGGAAGCCAGAAGACGATGATCCTTGGCGAGATCCTTGCCATGGAAATCCACGAGACCCCCTGCAAGGTCCTTGCCGGGGACGACTGCGGTGCCGCAGCAAGACCCTTGCCGGGCCCTCGACAAGACCCTTGCCGAGGGTGCCTGCGGGGCCGCAGCCAGGCCCACTTCTGCCAAAGACTCCACCGCGGCTCCCATACAGCTGCCAGCTCGACCAACTGAACAAGCATCTGCATCGCAGCGCGCGGCCTCTACACAGACTCAGCAAGCACCTGCGTGGTGGCATGCAGATCTTCGTGAAGGCTCCACCACCGCGCCAGCCCAGCAGCCAGCCAACGTGGCGCAACGATGCCTCGTCAGCTTGGACGCGCGTCGAAGCCGGGCGAGACGACGACAGCTGGGACGAGCTTCTTTGCCGTCCCCAATAAAGCGAGAGGGGCACGTCGAGAACGCATTAAATGCATTTGTCCGACGGTGCCAGGGGATAGACTCAACCCCTGTACACCTTTCCACCTCCTGTGTGCCACTCTTGCAACCCCTTTTTTCTATAAAAGGAGGTCCAAGGCGTCCAGGAGAGGGATTCAGATTTTTTGGACTAGAGAGCCACTACAGCTAGTTCAAGAACATAAGAACACCTCAATACACATACAAGCAGGACTAGGGTTTTACGCGTCTCCTCGACCTGAACCTGGGTAAACGATCTTGTTGCTGAACGCCAGACCCGCTCTTCGCACAACCCCGCGCCCGCCAACCGTAGAAGGGATCCCAGTGACCCCATAGGTGTCGTTTCCCACCGACAGTCAAGGAGAACACTTATACCTTGAAATTTAGTGAGATATCATCTTATAATGCTACCACCGAACTAAGCAAAATAAGATACATAAAGGATAAACATCACATGCAATCAATATAAGTGATATGATATGGCCATCATCATCTTGTGCCTTTGATCCATGTACAAAGCACCATCATGATCACCATCGTCACCAACTTGACACCTTGATCTCCATCAAAGCATCGTGTCGTCTCGCCAACTATTGCTTCTATGGCTATCACTACTACTTAGTGATAAAGTAAAGCAATTACATGGCGATTGTATTTCATACAATAAAGCGACAACCATATGGCTCCTACCAGTTGCCGATAACTGTGTTACAAAACATGATCATCTCATACAATAAAATTTAGCATCATGTCTTGACCATATCACATCACAACATGCCCTGCAAAAACAAGTTAGACGTCCTCTACTTTGTTGTTGCAAGTTTTACGTGGCTGCAACGGGCTCAGCAAGAACCGTTCTTACCTACGCATCAAAAAACCACGACGCGGTATAGTGATTGCTTTTTGATCTTCAGAGAGAACCCTGTTCATTGAATCCGATTCAACTAAAGTTGGAGAAACTGACACCCACCAGCCACCTGTGTGCGAAGCACGTCGGTAGAACCAGTATCGCGTAAGCATACGCGTAATGTCGGTCTGGGCCGCTTCATCCAACAATACCGCCGAATCAAGAAACAACTAGTGACGGCAAGCAATATGTATATACCCACGCCCACAACTCCTTTGTGTTCTACTCGTGCATATAACATCTACGCATAAACCTGGCTCGAATGCCACTATTGGGGAACGTAGTAATTTCAAAAAAATTCCTACGCACACGCAAGATCATGGTGATGCATAGCAACGAGAGGGAAGAGTGTTGTCTACGTACCCTCGTAGACCCTAAGAGGAAGCGTTATGACAACACGGTTGATGTAGTCGTACGTCATCACGATCGACCGATCCTAGCATCGAAGGTACACCACCTCTGCGATCTGCACACGTTCGGCTCGGTGACGTCCCACGAACTCACGATCCAGTAGAGCTTCAAGGGTGAGCTTCGTCAGCATGACGGCATGATGACGGTGATGATGATGCTACCAAAATAGAGCTTCGCCTAAGCACCGCTACGATATGACCGAGGTGGATTATGGTGGAGGGGGCACCGCACACGGCTGGAAACAATCAACTTGTGTGTTCTAGGGTGCCCCCTGCCCCTGTATATAAACGAGCAAGGGGGGAGGCTGGCCGGCCTTGGGGCGCGCCAAGGAGAGGCGGAGTCCTCCTCCTAGTAGGAGTAGGACGCCCCTTTTCCTATTCCAACTAGGAACGGGGAAGGGGGAAGGAAGGAGAGGGAGAGAGGGAGGAAAGAGGGGGCGCCGCCCCCCTCCTTGTCCAATTCAAACTCCTAAGGGGGGGGGGGGACGACCAGCCCTAGGCCCTCTTCTCTCTCTCCCACAAGGCCCATGTTGGCCCATTAGTTCCCCTGGGGGTTCCGATAACCCCTCCTACACTCCGATAAATATCCGGTGACCCCCGGAACTCATCCGGTGTCCGAATATAGTCATCCAATATATTATTCTTTATGTCTCGACCATTTCGAGACTCCTCGTCATGTCCGTGATCATATCCGGGACTCCAAACTCTCTTTGGTACATCCAAACACATAAACTCGTAATGTCGATCATCACCGAACGTTAAGCGTGCGGACCCTACGGGTTCGAGAACTATGTAGACATGACCGAGACATGTCTCCGGTCAATAACCAATAGCGGAACCTGGATGCTCATATTGGCTCCTACATATTCTATGAAGATCTTTATCGGTCAAACCGCATAACAACATACGTTGTTCCCTTTGTCATCGGTATGTTACTTGCCCAACATTCGATCGTCGGTATCTCAATACCTAGTTCACTCTCGTTACCGGCAAGTATGTTTACTCGTTCCATAGTGCATCATTCTGCAACTAACTCATTAGTCACAATGCTTGCAAGGCTTATAGTGATGTGTATTACCGAGAGGGCTCAGAGATACCTCTCCGACAATCGGAATGACACATCCTAATCTCGATCTATGCCAACTCAACAAACACCATCAAAGACACCTGTAGAGCACCTTTATAATCACCCAGTTACGTTGTGACGTTTGGTAGCACACAAAGTGTTCCTCCGGTATTTGGGAGTTGCATGATCTCATAGTCATAGGAATATGTATAAGTAATGGAGAAAGCAATAGCAACAAACTAAATGATCATCGTGCTAAGCTAACGGATGGGTCAAGTCAATCACATCATTCTCTAATGATGTGATCCCGTTTAATCAAATGACAACTCATGTATATGGTTTGGAAACATAACCATCATTGATTTAACGAGCTAGTCAAGTAGAGGCAAACTAGTGACACTCTTTTTGTCTATGTGTTCACACATGTACTAAGTTTCCGGTTAATACAATTCTAGCATGAATAATAAACATTTATCATGATATAAGGAAATATAAACAACAACTTTATTATTGCCTCTAGGGCATATTTCCTTCAATTATTTTCCATTTACCTCTTGTTTTCCTCTCCCACATTTCACCTTTGACGTTTTATTCGCCCTCTTCTGTTCGTCCTTCTGTTCGCTCGTGTTACCATGTGCCTTCTATTAGCTTGCATCTTCGCTTGCTAAATATCTATTTTTATGGATCCTCATCCTCTTGCTAATCTTTTTAAAAGATCCAATTATGATGAACCAATTGCTAGTGAGTTGAGTGCACTAGATTATCTTTATGCAGTTTTGCTTGAAATCCATGAATCTGAAAATTGTGATGAAGTGCTTTATAAAGTGATTCATGATAGATCTTTGAATAAAAAGCATGATTGCAATGATGTTATTATAAATTCTATGAATTTCAATTATGATAATAATATGCAAAACCCTAAGCTTGGGGATGCTAGTTTTGCTATGTCCACTATTTATTGCAATGATCATGATTGGGGTGATTCTTCTTTGATCTTGAAAATTTATTTAAGCCCCATGATGAATATGAGATTGATAATAGTGTTTGCAATATTATTGAAAGTGGGTTTGGAAGAGTGTCAACTTTAGATCCCACATATTAGGAGAATGTTCAATCTTACGAAATTTTTGATAAAAGTGGGTTTGGAGAGGTCATGACTTTAGTTAATGTTAATCCCACTATTTTGGAAGAGTGCCAACTTTGCATGCATGTGGATTGTGTTGAAAAATATTTTACGTGATAGCTATTTTGTTGAATTTTCTTATGATCCCACATGCAATTATTATGATAGAGGAAAATATGATTGTATAAATTTTCATGTTACTAAATTACCTCTCGTTATGTTGAGATTGCTATTGTTTCTTTCCACCACCTTGCATATGCTAGTTTTTGCTTGCTATGATAATTTGTTTGCCTATAATATGCCTATGCATAGGAAGTATGTTATACTTAGATGTGTTTGTCACATGTTTTATGATGCTCTCTTTTGTGCTTCAATTCTTGTCTTTCATGTGAGCATCATTGAAATTATCAATGCCTAGCTAGGGGCGTTAAACGATAGCGCTTGTTGGGAGGCAAGCCAATTTTATTTTTGTTCCTTACTTTTTGTTCCTGTTTAGTAATAAATAAATCATCTATACTCTATTATGATTGTGTTATTTATGTTTTAATTAGTGTTTGTGCCAAGTAAAGCCTTTAGAATCTTCTTGGATGACTGTTATTTGATCTTGCTGAAAAAAACAGAAAGTATGTGCTCACGAGAATAATTTTCATTTTTAACAAGAGAGCGATAAAATACTGATTCCAACTACGGTAGATCAATATACAAATTTTTTAGGATGTCCTAATTTCTAAGGATTTTTGGAGTTACAAAAGTATTCGAAACCAACAGATTACTACAGACTGTTCCGTTTTTGACATATTCTGTTTTTCGTGTGTTGTTTGCTTATTTTGATGAATCTATGGCTAGTATCAGGGGGTACGAACCATAGAGAAGTTGGAATATAGTAGGTTTAACACCAATAAAAATAAATAATGAGTTTATTACGGTACCTTAATGTGGTGGTTTGTTTTCTTCTACTAACGGAGCTCATGAGATTTTCTGTTGAGTTTTGTGTTGTGAAGTTTTCAAGTTTTTCGGTAAAGATTTGATGGATTTCAGAACAAGGAGTGGCAAGAGCCTATTCTTGGGTATTCCCAAGGCACCCAAGGTAAAATTCAAGGACAACCAAAAGCCGAAGCTTGGGGATGCCCCGGAAGGCATCCCCTCTTTCGTCTTCATCTACCGGTAACTTTACTTGAGGCTATATTTTTATTCACCACATGATATGTGTTTTGCTTGGAGTGTATTGTATGATTTGAGTCTTTGCTTTTTAGCTTAACACAATCATCGTTGCTGTACACAACTTTTGGGAGACACACACATGAATCGGAATTTATTTGAATACTCTATGTGCTTCACTTATATCTTTTGAGCTAGATAATTTTGCTCTAGTGCTTCACTTATATCTTTTTAGAGCATGGTGGTGGTTTTATTTTTTAGAAATTATTCAACTCTCATGCTTCACTTATATTATTTTGAGAGTCTTTTAGAATAGCATGGTAATTTTCTTTGGTTATGAAATTAGTCCTAATATAATAGGCATCCGGGATGGGTATAATAAAAACTTTCATATAGAGTGCATTAAATGTTATGAGAAGTTTGATTCTTGATAGTTGTTTTGAGATATAAAGGTGGTAATATTAGATTTGTTCTAGTTGAGTAATTATGGAATTGAGAAATACTTGTGTTCAAGTTGGCAAGTTCCGTAGCATGCACGTATGGTAAAAGTTGTGTGACAAATTTGAAGCATGAGGTGTTCTTTGATTGCTTTCCTTATGAGTGGCGGTCGGGGACGAGCGATGGTCTTTTCCTACCAATATATCCCCCTAGGAGCATGCGCGTAGTGCTTGGTTTTGATGACTTGTTGATTTTTGCAATAAGTATATGAGTTCTTTATGACTAACGTTGAGTCCATGGATTATACACACTCTCACCTTCCATCATTACTAGCCTCTTCGGTACCGTGCATTAACCTTTCTCACCTCGAGAGTTGGTGCAAACTTCGCCTGTGCATCCAAACCCCGTGATATGATACGCTCTATCACACATAAGCCTCCTTATATCTTCCTCAAAACAGCCACCATACCTACCTATTATGGCATTTCCATAGCCATTCCGAGATATATTCCCATGCAACTTTTTCCACCGTTTCGTTTATTATGACATGCTCCATCATTGTTATATTGCCTTGCATGATCATGTAGTTGACATCGTATTTGTGGCAAAGCCACCTTCATAATTATTTCATACATGTCACTCTTGATTAATTATCCCGGTACACCGCCAAAGGCATTCACATAGAGTCATATTTTGTTCTAAGTATCGAGTTGTAATTCTTGAGTTGTAAAGTAAATAAAAGTGTGATGATTTTCATTATTAGAGCATTATCCCATGTGAGGAAAGTTCTTCAAAAAAATAAAAAAAAGAGAAAGACCATAAAAAAAGAGAGGCCCAAAAAAAAGAGAGAAAAAGAGAGAAGGGGCAGTGTTACTATCCTTTTTCCACACATGTGCTTCAGAGTAGCACCATGATCTTCATGATAGAGAGTCTCTTATGTTGTCACTTTCATATACTAGTGGGAATTTTTCATTATAGAACTTGGCTTGTATATTCCAACAATGGGCTTCCTCAAATGCCCTAGGTCTTCGTGAGCAAGCAAGTTGGATGCACACCCACTTAGTTACTTTTGTTGAGCTTTCATATATACATAGCTCTAGTGCATCCGTTGCATGGCAATCCCTACTCCTTGCATTGACATCAATTGATGGGCATCTCCATAGCCCGTTGATTAGCCGTGTCAATGTGAGACTTTCTCCCTTTTTTTCTTCTCGCACAACCTTCATCATCATATTCTATTCCACCCATAGTGCTATATCCATGGCTCGCGCTCATATATTGCGTGAAAGTTGAAAAAGTTTGAAAAGACTAAAGTATGAAACAATTGCTTGGATTGTCATCGGGTTTGTGCATGATGGGAGCATTTTGTGTGATGAAAATGAAGCATGGCCAAACTATATGATTTTGTAGGGATAAGCTTTCTTTGGCTATGTTATTTTCATAAGACATGATTGCTTGGTTAGCATTGCTTGAAGTATTATTATTTTTATGTCAATATAAACTTCTGTCTAGAATCTTTTGGATCTAAACATTCATGCCGCAATAAATAGAAATACATTGAAAATTATGTTAGGTAGCATTCCACATCAAAAATTCTGTTTTTATCATTTCCCTACTCGAGGACGAGCAGGAATTAAGCTTGGGGATGCTTGATACCTCTCCAATGTATCTATAATTTTTGATTGTTCCATGCTATTATATTATCTGTTTTTGATGTTTATGGGCTTTATTATACACTTTTATATTATTTTTGGGACTAACCTATTAACCAAAAGCCTAGTGCAAATTGTTCTATTTTTGCCTATTTCAGTGTTTTGCAGAAAAGGAATATCAAACGGAATCCAAACGGAATTAAACCTTCACGGGGATCTTTTTTGGAACAAACGCAATCCAGGAGACTTGGAGTGGACGTCAAGGAAGCAACAAGGTGGCCACGAGGTAGGGCGGCGCGCCCAGGGGGGCCAGGCGCACCCCCACCCTCGTGGGCCGCTCGTAGCTCCACCGACCTACTTCTTTCGCCTATATATAATCTTATACCCTTAAAACATCCAGGGGAGCCACGAAACCACTTTTCCACCACCGCAACCTTCTGTACCCGTGAGATCCCATCTGGGGACCTTTTCCGGTGATCTGCCGGAGGGGGATTCGATCGTGGAGGGCTTCTACATCAACACCATAGCCTCTCCGATGATGTGTGAGTAGTTTACCATAGACCTTCGGGTCCATAGTTATTAGCTAGATGGCTTCTTCTCTCTCTCTTTGGATCTCAATAAAAATTTCTCCTCGATGTTCTTGGAGATCTACTCGATGTAATTCTTTTTGCGGTGTGTTTGTCGAGATCCGATGAATTGTGGGTTTATGATTAAGATTATCTATGAACAATATTTGATTCTTCTCTAAATTCTTATATGCATGATTTGATATCTTTGCGAGTCTCTTTGAATTATCAGTTTGGTTTGCCTACTAGATTTATCTTTCTTGCAATGGGACAAGTGCTTAGCTCTGGGTTCAATCTTGCGGTGCTCGATCCTAGTGATAGAAAGGGAACCGACACGTATTATATTGTTGCCATCAAGGATAAAAAGATGGGGTTTATATCATATTGCTTGAGTTTATCCCTCTACATCATGTCATCTTGCCTAATGCGTTACTCTGTTCTTATGAACTTAATACTCTAGATGCATGCTGGATAGCGGTCGATGTGTGGAGTAATAGTAGTAGATGAAGAATCGTTTCGGTCTACATGACATGGACGTGATGCGCTTTTCTATCAATTGCTCGGCAGTAATTTGTTCACCCACCGTAATATATGCTATCTTGAGAGAAGCCACTAGTGAAACCTATGGCCCCTGGATCTACTTTACATCATATAAGTTTCCGGTCTACAATTCTAGTTTACTATTTATTTTGCAATCTTTACTTTTCAATCTATACAACAAAAATACCAAAAATATTTATCTTATTATCTCTATCAGATCTCACTTTCGTAAGTGACCGTGAAGGGATTGACAACTCCTTTATCGCGTTGGTTGCGAGGTTCTAGTTTGTTTGTGCAGGTACTAGGTGACTTGTGTGTAGTCTCCTACTGGATTGATACCTTGGTTCTCAAAAACTGAGGGAAATACTTACGCTACTTTGCTGTATCACCCTTTCCTCTTCAAGGAAAAACCAACGCATGCTCAAGAGGTAGCAAATTATAAGATGATCCCTCACTAAATTTCAAGGTATAAGTGTTCTCCCTGAGTATGCACCGTTGCTACAATTCGTCGTGCCGAGACACCACGTGATGATCGGGTGTGATAAGCTCTATGTTCACATACAACTGTGCAAGCTAGTTTTGCACGTGCAGAATACTCGGGTTAAACTTGACGAGCCTAGCATATGCAGATATGGCCTCGGAACACTGAGACCGAAAGGTCGAACGTGAATCATATAGTAGATATGATCAACATAGAGATGTTCACCATTGAAAACTACTCCATCTCACGTGATGATCAGACATGGTTTAGTTGATATGGATAACATGATCATTTAGATGACTAGAGGGATGTCTATCTAAGTGGGTGTTCTTTAATAATATGATTAATTGAACTATAATTTATCATGTACTTAGTCCTGATAGTTTTTGCATATCTGTCGTGGAATTGTCACGACAAATGTCGTAGTGGAAGGACTTAGTCGTGGAGCCATCGCAACAGGGTTAGCTTAAAGGGGTTAAACGGGACAAAGGACACAAGGAGTTTATACTGGTTCGGCCCCTTGCGGTGAAGGTAAAGGCCTAATCCAGTTTGAGATGGTATTGCTTATGTCTTGATTACCAGGGAGCGAATACGCTTGACCTAGTTTTCGATTTGTTGTCTCTTGCCCTAAACCGCCGCTGGGTCATCCCTTTATATACTCAAGTTGACGCCCTGCGGCTTGTAGAGTCCCGGGCCGGTTCATAACAACGTGTCCAGCTCGGTGACCAAATACACATGCCTTACAATACAAGTCATACATATATGGCGGTTTACACCTATGGGTCTTAAGCCACCTTTGGGCCTTGGGCTCTTAGTAAGTTATCTTCATGAACCACCATCTTCGATACCTTCATGGGCTTCGTGATAATGAACCACCATTGGTATAACCCGGCCCCTCCTGGGCGGGTCATACCTAATAGTTATATCCCCAACATTAGGCCCCAGGTTGATTTGAACTTGTTCATTGATACGTCTTCGTCGTATCTATAATTTTTGATTGTTCCATGCCAATATTCTACAACTTTCATATACTTTTGGCAACTTTTTATAGTATTTTTGGGACTAACATATTGATCCAGTGCCCAGTGCCAGTTCCTGTCTGTTGCAAGATTTTGGTTTCGCAGAATATCCATATCAAACAGAGTCCAAACGGGATAAAACGGACGGAGATACTTTTTGGAATATTTGGAAAATTTCGGAAGAAAAATCCACGCGAGACAGTGTCCGAGGTGGTCACGAGGCAGGGGGCGCGCCTGCCCCCTGGGCGTGCCCCTACCCCCGTGAGCCACTTGTAAGGCGGTTGACGCGCTTCTTTTGCCGCAAGAAAGCTAATTTTCAGAAAAAAATCACGGCGAAGGTTTCAGGCCAATCGGAGTTACGGATCTCCATATATACACGAAATGGTGAAACAAAGCCAAGAGAGAACGCAGAAAGAGAGAGAGACAGAGAGACAGATCCAATCTCAGAGGGGCTCTCGCCCCTCCCACGCCATGGAGGCCAAGGACCAGAGGGGAAACCCTTCTCCCATCTAGGGAGGAGGTCAAGGAAGAAGAAGAAGAAGGGGGGCCCTCTCCCCCTTGCTTGCTAGAGTTCCAATCATAAGTGCATATGATCCAAGTAGAGAAAGTATGTTAGCTTATGCCTCTCCCTCAAATAAAATTGTAATAATGATTACCGGTCTAGTTATATATTGCCTAGGGACAAATAACTTTCTCGTAACAACAAACTCTCTATTAAAACTAACTTAGTTGTGTCTTTATCTAAACAACCCCTAATTTTTATTTACTTGCTCTTTATTATCTTGCAAACCTATCCAACAACACGTACAAAGTACTTCTAGTTTCATACTTGTTCTAGGTAAAGCGAACATCAAGCGTGCGTAGAGTTGTATCGGTGGTCGATAGAACTTGAGGGAATATTTGTTCTACGTACCTTTAGCTCCTCGTTGGCTTCGACACTCTTACTTATCGAAAATTGTTGCGATCCCCTATACTTGTGGGTTATCAAGACCTTTTTCTGGCGCCGTTGCCGGGGAGCAATAGCGTGGGGTGAATATTCTCGTGCGTGCTTGTTTGCTTTATCACTAAGTAATTTTTATTTGCTGTTCTTAGTTGTTCCCTATCTTTAGTTATGGATATGGAACACGAAATACCAAAAAAATTAGGTGTACTTGCTACTCATGGATATGGGGAACCTCCTAAAACCCTCGATGCTGGTTATGTGAAAATATTCTGTACTACTTTAATAATCCTGAGAAAACCCCATTCAATTATGTAATGGGAGTAACGTTGGATCAACGTGAATACTTTAGGGATTATCGCTTGACACAAAAAGGGAAACTATTATGGGATCAAATTCATATATTGAAGTGGTATGCTCGACAAGTATGCTTGAGTTATGATATTACTTGTTGCTCTAGGATGAAGGCTCCACACCTTCCCTTTTCATGTGAATTTAATGATAATGAAACCTTGGCTTCTTATGCTAGAGGTCTATATGATTACTATGATGTGGAAAAAATAGAAGAATTTTTTGCTTTTAAGGGTGCTTATGAAATTGAATCTTTGTTTGAAAAGAATGAAGCTTATGATGATGATGTTTATAGGCCTACAAATTTAGCTATCTTAAAATATTGCTATGATAATTATGAATATAATTCCTATATTAATGCGCTTATTGAGAAAGTCTCCGCTGTCCAAGAAGAGACTAATATTTTGCAGGAATCTATGGAAGAAGAAGTTGATGAAACTTTGAGCTCATTGGATGAAAAAGATGATGAGGAGAGCGAAGAACAAAAGGAGGGAGAGAGGATTGATCACCCGTGCCCACCTTCTAATGAGAGTAACTCTTCAACTCATACATTGTTTAATTCCCCTTCGTGCTTACCAAAGGATGATTGCTATGATGACTGTTATGATCCCTTGGATTCTTTTGAGATATCCCTTTTTGATGATGCTTGTGGCCAAGATGCCAATATGAATTATGCTTATGGAGATGAACTTGCTATAGTTCCATATGTTAAATATGAAATTGTTGCTATTGCACCCACGCATGATAGTCCTATTATCTTTTTGAATTCTCCAAACTACACTATATCGGAGAAGTTTGCCCTTATTAAGGATTATATTGATGGGTTGCCTCTTACTACTACACATGATGATTTTGATAGATATAATATGCATGTGCTTGCTGCTCCTACTTGCAATTATTATGAGAGAGGAACTATATCTCCACCTCTCTATGTTTCCAATATGATAAAATTGCAAGAAACTGGTTATACTATGCATTGGCCTTTACTATGTGTGCATGAATTGTTCTTTTATGACATGCCGATGCGTAGGAAGAGAGTTAGACTTCGTTGTTACATGATATATGTTACTTTGTGCTCACTACTAAATGCTAAATCATTGTTAATTAAAATTGGCTTTGATATACCTTGGGATCCGGGTGGATTCATTACTTGAGCACTATATGCCTAGCTTAATGGCTTTAAATAAAGCGTTGCCAGGGAGACAACCCGGAAGTTTTAGAGAGTCATTTATTTCTGTTGAGTGCTTTCATTTAGTTTAAAAACAACAAAAATAAAGAGGGGAACCCAAAACTTTTTCAAAAAGGAAAGTGAAAGTGAGAAAGACAAGCATTGTTGAAGTGGGAGAGCTCCTTGAACTTTGTTCATGCTCACTGAAACTTTGTGAATCTTGATTACAGAAAATTTTCAAAAAAAATAATTATCCCCTTGTACAATTCCATTGTATTATAAAAATAATGTGCCAAGGTTTGCCTTTAGGATGTTTACATTTGCTTGATGGTTTGTATGGTGCAGGACAGAAACTTTGGCTGTAGTGTGCGATTTTACATTTTTAGCTGGAACGTTAAATCGTCCTGATTCTTTTTGAACTGTCTTCCTATACAAATTTTTTATTTTTCCTAATTTTGGTAGAATTTGTTAGGTATTATAAGTATGGTGAATGTTCAGATTATTACAGACTGTTCTGTTTTAGACAGATTCTGTTTTTGATGCATAGTTTGCTTGTTTTGATGAAACTATCAATTTATATTAGTGGATTAAGCCACAAAAATGTTATATTACAGTAGACACAATGCAAAAACAAAATATGAATTGGTTTGCAACAGTACTTAGAGTAGTGATTTTCTTTATTATACTAACGGATCTTACCGAGTTTTCTGTTGAAGTTTTGTGTGGATGAAGTGTTCGATGATTGAGAAGGTTTCGATGTGAGAAGAAGGAAGAGAGGCAAGAGCTAAAGCTTGGGGATGCCCGAGGCACCCCAAGTAAATATTCAAGGAGACTCAAGCATCTAAGCTTGGTGATGCTGGGAAGGCATCCCCTCTTTCTTCAAGAAGTATCGGTATGTTTTCGGATTCGTTTCGTTCATGCGATATGTGCAATCTTGGAGCGTCTTTTGCATTTAGTTTTCATTTTTATTTTATGCACCATGCTGGTATGAGATAGTCCTTGGTTGATTTATAGAATGCTCATTGCACTTCACTTATATCTTTTGAGTATGGCTTTATAGAATGCTTCATGTGCTTCACTTATATCATTTGGAGTTTGGATTGCCTGTTTCTCTTTACATAGACCACCGCCATTTGTATAATGCTCTTTTGCTTTACTTATAAATGTTAGAGCACGGGCATATATTTTGTAGAAAGAATTAAACTCTCTTCCTTCACTTATATCTATTTAGAGAGATGACAGGAATTGGTCATTCACATGGTTAGTCATAAAATCCTACATAAAACTTGTAGATCACTGAATATGGTACGTTTGATTCCTTGCAATAGTTTTGCGATATAAAGATGGTGATATTAGAGTCATGCTAGTGGGTGGTTGTGAATTGTAGAAATACTTGTGTTGAGGTTTGTGATTACCATAGCATGCACGTATGGTGAACCGTTATGTAACGAAGTTGGAGCATGAGGTATTTATTGATTGTCTTCCTTATGAGTGGCGGTCGGGGACAAGCGATGGTCTTTTCCTACCAATCTATCCCCCTAGGAGCATGCACGTAGTACTTTTTTTCGATGACTAATAGATTTTTGCACTAAGTATGTGAGTTCTTTATGACTAATGTTGAGTCCATGGATTATACGCACTCTCACCCTTCCACCATTGCTAGCCTCTCTAGTACCGCGCAACTTTCACCGGTACCATAAACCCACCATATACTTCCTCAAAACAGCCACCATACCTACCTATCATGGCATTTCCATAGCCATTCCGAGATATATTGCCATGCAACTTTCACCATCATCATATACATGACTTGAGCATTCATTGTCATATTGCTTTGCATGATCGTAAGATAGCTAGCATGATGTTTTCATGGCTTGTCCTTTTTTGATGTCATTTCTACGCTAGATCATTGCACATCCCGGTACACCGCCGGAGGCATTCATATAGAGTCATATCTTTGTTCTAGATATCGAGTTGTAATATTGAGTTGCAAAGTAAATAAAAGTGTGATGATCATCATTATTAGAACATTGTCCCATGTGAGGTTATCAAAATAAAAGTGGCCAAAGAAGCCCCCCAAAAAAGGAGAGATGCCAAAGAAGCCTACAAAAAAATGAGAGAAAAAGAGAGAAGGGGAAATGTTACTATCCTTTTACCACACTTGTGCTTCAGAGTAGCACCATGTTCTTAATATAGAGAGTCTCTTGAGTTATCACTTTCATATACTAGTGTGAATTTTCATTATAGAACTTGGCTTGTATATTCCAACGATGGGCTTCCTCAAATTCCCTAGGTCTTCATGAGCAAGCAAGTTGGATGCACACCCACTTAGTTTCAGTTAGAGCTTTCATATACTTATAGCTCTAGTGCATCCGTTGCATGGCAATCCCTACTCACTCACATTGATATCTATTGATGGGCATCTCCATAGCCCGTTGATATGCCTAGTTGATGTGAGACTATCTTCTCCTTTTTGTCTTCTCCACAACCACCATTCTATTCCACCTATAGTGCTATGTCCATGGCTCACGCTCATGTATTGCGTGAAAGTTGAAAAGGTTTCAGAACGTCAAAAGTATGAAACAATTGCTTGGCTTGTCATCGGGGTTGTGCATGATGTGAGTATTTTGTGTGGTGAAGATGGAGCATAGCCAGACTATATGATTCTGTAGGGATAACTTTCTTTGGCCTTGTTATTTTGAAAAGACATGATTGCTTTATTAGTAGGCTTGAAGTATTATTGTTTTTATGTCAAATGATAGACTATTGCTTTGAATCACTCGTGTCTTAATATTCATGCCCTGATTAGATATGTGATCAAGATTATGCTAGGTAGCACTCCACATCAAAAATTATTTTTTTATCATTTAGCTACTCAAGGACGAGCAGGAATTAAGCTTGGGGATGCTGATACGTCTCCATCGTATCTATAATTTTTGATTGTTCCATGCCAATATTCTACAACTTTCATATACTTTTGGCAACTTTTTATACTATTTTTGGGACTAACATATTGATCCAGTGCCTAGTGCCTGTCTGTTGCATGTTTTTGGTTTCACAGAATATCCATATCAAACGGTGTCCAAACGGGATAAAAATGGACGGAGATACTTTTTGGAATATTTGGAAAATTCCGGAAGAAAAATCCACGCGAGAAGGTGCCCGAGGTGGTCATGAGGCAGGGGGCGCGCCTGCCCCCTGGGCGCGCCCCTACCCTTGTGAGCCACCCGTAAGGCGGTTGACGCTCTTATTTTGCAGCAAGAAAGCTAATTTTCGGAAAAAAATCACGGTGAAGGTTTCAGGCCAATCGGAGTTACGGATCTCCATATATACACGAAACGGTGAAACAGAGCCAAGAGAGAACGCAGAAACAGAGAGAGACAGAGAGACCGATCCAATCTCGGAGGGGCTCTTGCCCCTCCCACGCCATGGAGGCCAAGGACTAGAGGGGAAACCCTTCTCCCATCTAGGGAGGAGGTCAAGGAAGAAGAAGAAGAAGGGGGGCCCTCTCCCCCTTGCTTCTGGTGGCGCCGGAGTGCCACCGGGGGCCATCATCATCACTGTCATCTTCACCAACAACTTCACCGCCTTCACCACCAACTCTTCCCCCCTCTATGCAGCAGTGTAATATCTCTCTTACCCACTGTAATCTCTACTTAAACATGGTGCTCAACGCTATATATTATTTCCCTATGATGTATGGCTATCCTATGATGTTTGAGTAGATCTGTTTTGTCCTAATGCTATTTGATGATCATGATTGGTTTGAGTTGCATGTTTTATTATTGGTGCTGTCCTATGGTGCTCTCCGTGTCGCGCAAGCGTGAGGGATCCCCACTGTAGGGTGTTGCAATACGTTTATGATTCGCTTATAGTGGGTGGCGTGAGTGAACAGAAGCACATACCCGAGTAAGTAGGTTGTTTGCATATGGGATAAAGAGGACTTGATGCTTTAATGCTATGGTTGGGTTTTACCTTAACGAATCTATAGTAGTTGCGGATGCTTGCTAGAGTTCCAATCATAAGTGCATATGATCCAAGTAGAGAAAGTATGTTAGCTTATGCCTCTCCCTCAAATAAAATTGTAATAATGATTGCCGGTCTATTTATCGATTGCCTAGGGACAAATAACTTTCTCGTAACAAAAAACTCTCTATTAAAACTAACTTAGTTGTGTCTTTATCTAAACAGCCCCTAATTTTTATTTACTTGCTCTTTATTATCTTGCAAACCTATCCAACAACACCTACAAAGTACTTCTAGTTTCATACTTGTTCTAGGTAAAGCGAACATCAAGCGTGCGTAGAGTTGTATCGGTGGTCGATAGAACTTGAGGGAATATTTGTTCTGCCTTTAGCTCCTCGTTGGGTTCGACACTCTTACTTATCGAAAACTGTTGCGATCCCCTATACTTGTGGGTTATCATTCATGTCAATCTTCAACACTTAGGAAAAATCCTTATTCACCTGTTCTCACAAGATATATATTGTAACCCGCCATGACGTCATCTCCTGGAATTACGAAAAATAGCTATGACATCATCTGCCATTAATTTCGCACAATACCCAGCATATCTAATAGCTCCTTATCTTTAATAACCATTCCAAAAATCAAGGCATTGGAACAACCAATAATCATTCTTTGGCCTCCTTGATTCTCGCGCCCGCCTGTTACCCCATTCCTTATAAATAGGGTCCGACGGCCTTTCCATTTTCCCCTTCTTCTTCTCATCTTCAACCTCTCTCTTCATGACGTGCCTACACGCCTGAGCACCACCGCTGCCGAACTCGTCAGCTTTCTCGACTCCGGCCGTTGCATCAACCTTAACGAGACCAGAGAAGCCGCGGAATCTCTCCATTATTCAGTGGATCCCGTAAGTGCCTCTCCTTTCTTCACTATAGATCTTCCATTAGGGTTTCTTGAAGTTCTTCAGAGTTCATCATTGTTCCTCGCTGCAACTGGTAACTTTGATCCAAACTTAGCACTTCTCCTGCATGGCGACAACCGTGAGACTTGTTTCTGTTATTAGAGCATCTCCTCCACTTAAGAAAAAACTCATCTGAACATATGAACTGCTCGAGCACTGTAATTTAGGTCAAAAATATTTCCCATTATCCAAAGTATCATAGATCTGAAATCCTAGCATCCAACTGAGAAATCTGTTTGCTTCAACACTTAGTAGAATTCGCTCTTGATAGATCTTGAATACCATTGCTGTCATGGCGGCTTACATCACCTGTTATAATTTGGTCATATGGCATTAGGCCCCGTTTAAGCCGCCAACCTGAATATATACTGCAACATTCATTTCCGGCTTAATGAAAACAACTTAAACTGGCAAATTTTCTTTCTTTTAGGCTTTTTCCTTCACAATGCCAAAGACAATCACTTCATGCAATTAGGTTCCTTCCATTGTCATCGAAAGCACGCTCAAGGACTTTGTCAAAATTGGATTTTTACCAGCCAAAGACATCCTGCATTGGCGCATTCCCAAACAAAACAAAGAAAGACCTCACCCAAAGGATGGTGAGGTCATTGTTTTTACTGATCACATGAATCGGGGCTTCTCACCGCCCGGCTCAAAAAAATTTCGAGACATTCTGCACTTCTTTCAGCTCCATCCTCAAGACATCGGACCCAATTCCGTGTCAAACATTTGCAATTTTCAAGTCTTCTGTGAAGTCTACCTTCAAGAGGAGCCCAATGTTGAACTCTTCAGGGAATACTTTTATCTGAACCGGCAGAATGAGTTTACTAACGGGCCTAGCTTAGAACTTGGCGGGGTCTCAATTCAAAAAAGAAGAGATGCTTTCTTCCCGTATGCTCGCCTGCCGAGTCATCCCAAAGATTGGAACCAAACATGGTTCTATTGTAAAGATACTTCTCCGGCTGATGAAAATCCACTGTCGGTTATCGTGTCCAGCGGCTCGAGCCAAAACATCATCTTCCCGAAAAGCTTACCACCGCTGAACGTGCCAAGGTTACTCCTACCATTGCAAGGGTCAGGGCCCTGCTGGGAAATGGGTTAACCAGAATTGACTTGGTCCAGTGATGGATTTCTTGGCGAATTATACCCTTGAGCCGCTGACTCGACTTAATGTGCACATACTCAGGTGACGCAAAAGATCCACTGCGCCACAACTCCGTGTGCCTCTCTGATGATGCAATCAATGAAATGACAAAGACCCTTTTGAATGAGAGCCTGGGGAGCTGCAACAAAGTAGGGCTGAACCCTTTCTGCAAACTTAACCCGCCACCAGATGTGAGTCTTTAAACTACTTACTTCACCTTATTACTCCAATGTTTTGTTAACTTGACCTTGATGATTTTCACAGGCTGCATCCGATTTTTGGAACAAGGAATATGACCATGAAGCTGCTAAGAAAGCCAGGGCCAAGACAAAAGCCGTCAAGAAAGTCGCCAAGAGGAATAAGAAGAAATTAACTGCTTCCGAGATGCTTGGTCTGGACGACAGTTGTGAGTCGGAGGTAGCCCTTGATTCCCTTGGCTCCTTTTCAACCATCTTATTGACATTGATTATCATCAGTGTGACACGGGGACCAGCCAAGCAGTCGAAGAAGAGGTAACTATCATTTTGTCTGACTCAGAGCCTTTGCCAAGACAGAAAATTCAATGGGTAACCTGGAAAGTAAGCTTTTCCCACCCCTTAGCTCATTTGGATCCTCACTTTCTTTTGAAGCAACAGCAGCATGAAAGCCGGTGACAAACTTGGACCAGCAGAGGTGAAGAGTTATCGTCCGGCTTACCAAATACTCCAGCTCCTCAAATAAGTCCCAAGCACTTTGCAAGCAAGAGTAATTGGCACTGGCGAGTCTCATTCGCCAGCCACTTAATCCTTCCGATTCAAACTATCAGGATGCTTCTCGCTCTTCCTCCGGCGACTCATCTCAGACCCAGCTGCCGGCTTTCAAGACTGCCCCTGGGTAACATTACTTTTATTCTCTATCGCCTTATGCTCTTATACTTGTACTAATCTCTCATAACCCGTGCAGTGGACAAGCAAAGCCTAGCAAGAAAGCAAATATGACCAAACCGCCTGAAGAGCCCAAAGCCCATGAACTGGAGCAGCAAACTCCAGCCTCTGACACCTCCATGCCACAACCTCAAGAGCCCGTCCATGACATTCCACCAGAAATTCCTGACCTTTCTAGTGACCCTACAAATGTCAATCCTTTGGGCACTGAATCGTCAAGCCCCATTAAACAGTCAGGAACATCCACTGATGATGTTGTGATCACTGGGACCGGCTTTAAAGAACCGGGACAACCCATTGTCTTAGCCAAGCACTCTGCCAAAGAGGAGTTCCTCGAAAGGCGAAAAGTGAGATTTGATATTGCTGATTACTCTCAACTAAGCGCCAGTGAAGTACTCTCTGGATATCTCAATCAAGTCCATACTAGCCGCGATCTTGAGATTGACATGGTGAAACAGATGCACCAGAAGTATGAGGTATAAATTCCGGCTTAATACAATATGCATATCTTGTTAGCCCCCAAGTCTAATGCATATGATATGTTTGAATATGCTGTAGACTTAGAATAGCCATGAGTATAAAAACATCTTTAATAGAATCCTTGCAAGGCTGTCTTTCACCATTAGAGTTAAACCAGATTTTGAATGATTAACATTGCATCCGTAGCCCCGAAGGGCCGGTTTAATCAGCATGAATGAACCGGTACTTGTATATCATTGTTTATAAATCAGAACTTACTTGTGTAGTCCCCATGAGCCGGCTGTGGTCATTTGCAGCGCAACCGGGTCATCATAAAATAGTCACAAGACATGCAACGTACATTAGCCCCCAAGTGTCAAGTACTCTTGCTTGCAAAGTTCTTGGCACTTATTTATAGAAGCCGTTTGTATGAAGAATTTTTTCGGCAGGCATAGCCCCCAAGTGCCAAGTGTTGTTGCTTGCAAAATGCTTGGGAAATTATTCATATAAGCTAACTTATGAATATGGTTTCAAATTTGTGCCTATATAGGACACTACTGCTCAACATCAATCAGAATTGGCTGATATGAAAACTCGACTGGAGGTTCAAGAATCTGAGACACGGAAAGCCGACTTAGAGTTCAAATTTAGTCTGGAGGAGAGAGAAAAGCTAAAGACCAGTTTTGATGCTGAAAGAACTGCCTGGGCTGAGGAGAAAACTGCTCTAACGCAGCGGGCCGAAAAAGCGGAGGCTGATCTTCAAACGGTGACCACTGAGCTTACCGGTTTAAAACATCGTGTATCCTAGATGGTTTCTCCTATCTTTGGTGAGCCGCCTTGCCAGCATGAAAATTGAATCTCTTCTTTTTATATCATAAACCACCGCTAATCACTCCATGATTGTTACACAGGTACGAGGAGCAGCAACCTTAGTCAAGATTCGCTGGTGAAGCTTAAAGCCGTATATACGCTTATTGAACAGCTATATACCGGAACTCAGCACACACTATCCACGATTTCTCCAACAAATCAAGGACCCAATCTTCTGAGTGTTGTCTTGAAAAAAATATCTATTCTGCCTGCGAGGATTCAAGAGATTAAACAGTCATGTGCAAGAGTCGGCGCCGTGATGGCCTTGAGCCGTGCTAAGGCATGGTTACCAGAGCTAGACCTGGCCGAGGTAGCTACTGGGTATCCAAGCTTAAAAGAAGATGGCACTTCTTTTGACCAGAAAGACTTTGCTGCCTGTGTTAAAGAGATACGTCCTCTGGCAACTCTGATTGCCGATGAAACAAATCTCTCAAAATATCAGCCGGCTTATGATGCAGAAAACCAGAAGATGCCCACTCCTGCTTATAAAGTGATGGATCCGATTCCCCCAATCCGTAAGCATACTTTCGCCCCTGAAGTTGATCCATCCGACCTTATAGATGATGAAGCTGAATTCCCAGACTTGCGTGGCATTGACCGGTCATCACCCAACTTCCAGACGGCGGAGGACGAAGAACCAGAGAAGCATGAACCGGAAGCTTCAAGTCATCAAGGCCAAGAAGGTTGATCCGCTGGGCGGTTCAAATATTTGAACTTCTGAAAACACTTAATCTTTTTGGCTCACCGAGTCATGTAATAGGCTAGTGAAACTTTGATCTGTCGTGCCATCGTGCACGTTTTTGCTTTGTGCAACACTGTTTGACCCGCCATTTGAAAAGCTACCATTTTATGCTTATGATAACGTTGATTTATGCAGATGAGATTTATCATTACCCTGCACACAAATAGATCACAATTGCCCTAGCAGTTTACCGCAGGCGGGTCATAACACCCGATATAAAACCACTAGTGACTAATACAATTCATAACCAGGGCCGGTATAATCATGATTATATAAAAAATATAATACCAGTGATATGTGATTAAAAACTACCGGCTTACCATACCAATGCAGTAAGGGTGATAACCTAAAATTTAGAAGACGATACTTCCAAGTATTTAATATCATCATATACTGGCGCCTTATACAACAAGGGGTAGTAACGCTATGTTCTCTTCGGTGAATACACCTATGTTTGAACAGGAAGCCCCCAAGTGCTTTGTAAGCATGGCGTATGAGCCAGACCAAGAGGGGTATTCACAGCTATGCTTCAAATATGAGCAGGAAGCCCCCAAGTGGTTTGTGAGCATGGTGTATGAGCCGGACCAAGAGGGATATTCACAGCCATGCTTCAAATATGAGCAGGAAGCCCCAAGTGGTTTGTGGCATTGAGCCGATCAAGAGGGATATTCACACTATGCTTCAAATATGAGCAGGAAGCCCCCAAGTGACCATAAGTGTGGCATTGCGTCGATCAAGAGGGATATTCACAGCTATGCTTCAAATATGAGCAGGAAGCTCCCAAGTGACCATAAGTGTGGTGATACGTCTCCAACGTATATATAATTTTTGATTGCTCCATGCTATGTTATATTCGGTTTTAGATGTTTATTGGGCTTTATTATACACTTTTATATTATTTTTGGGACTAACCTATTAACCGGAGGCCCAGCCCAAATTGCTATGTTTTTGCCTATTTCAGTGTTTCAAAGGAAAAGGATATCAAACGGAGTCCAAACGGAATAAAACCTTCAGAAACGTGATTTCCTCACCAAACGTGATCCAAGAGACTTGGAGTGGACGTAAAGCAATCAATGAGGAAGGCATGAGCCAGGGGGGCGCCTACCCCCAGGTGCGCGCTCCACCCTCGTGGGCCCCTCATTGCTCCACCGACGTAGTTCTTCCTCCTATATATACCCATGTACCCTAGAAACATCATATACGGAGCCAAAACCCTAATTCCACCGCCGCAAACTTCTGTACCCATGAGATCTCATCTTGGGCCTTTTCCGGTGCTCCGCCGAAGGGGGCATTGATCACGGAGGCCTTCTACATCAACACCATAGCCTCCCCGATGATGTGTGATTAGTTTACCTCAGACCTTCGGGTCCATAGTTATTAGCTAGATGGCTTCTTCTCTCTTTTTGGATCTCAATACAAAGTTCTCCTCGATCTTCTTGGAGATCTATTCGATGTAATCTTATTTTGCGGTGTGTTTGTCGAGATCTGATGAATTGTGGGTTTATGATCAAGTTTATCTATGAACAATATTTGAATCTCCTCTGAATTCTTTTATGTATGATTGGTTATCTTTGCAAGTCTCTTTGAATTATCAGTTTGGTTTGGCCTACTAGATTGATCTTTCTTGCAATGGGAGAAGTGCCTACCTTTGGATTCAATCTTGCGGTGCTCGATCCCAGTGACAGAAAGGGAAACGACACATATTGTATTGTTGCCATCGAGGATAAAAAGATGGGGTTTATATCTTATTGCATGAGTTTATCCCTCTACATCATGTCATCTTACTTAAAGCATTACTCTGTTCTTATGAACTTAATACTCTAGATGCATGCTGGATAGTGGTCGATGTGTGGAGTAATAGTAGTAGATGCAGGCAGGAGTCGGTCTACTTGTCTTGGACATGATGCCTATATACACGATCATACCTAGATATTCTCATAACTATGCTCAATTCTATCAATTGCTCGACAGTAATTTGTTTACCCACCGTAATACTTATGCTCTTGAGCGAAGCCACTAGTGAAACCTATGCCCCCCGGGTCTATTTTCCATTATATTAATCTTCCAACACTTAGTTATTTCTATTGCCGTTTACTTTACTTTGCATCTTTATTTCTCATTATCATAAAAATACCAAAAATATTATCTTATCATATCTATCAGATCTCACTCTCGTAAGTGACCGTGAAGGGATTGACAACCCCTTTATCGCGTTGGTTGCGAGGTTCTTATTTGTTTTGTGTAGGTGCGTGGGACTCGAGCGTAGTCTCCTACTGGATTGATACCTTGGTCTCAAAAACTGAGGGAAATACTTACGCTACTTTACTGCATCACCCTTTCCTCTTCAAGGTAAAACCAAGGCAGTGCTCAAGAGGTAGCAAGAAGGATTTCTAGCGCTGTTGCCAGGGAGATCTATGCCAAGTCAAGACATACCAAGTACCCATCACAAACTCTTATTGTAACGCCCCGAACACTCCCGCCGGTGGTCGTTACTCCTGGCGGGATCTAGACTGGCCCCACATATCAATACTAGTCTTTTTTTTGCACTTTGTCCTCAATCGTGCGCACCTGGGAGCAACTTCCCGGTCGGTCACCCATCCTGACACTACTCCAAGCTGAGCACGCTTAACTTTGGAGTTCTATCCAAATGGGCTCCCAGAAAAGAAGGAATTCCTTATTGATATGAGTAGTCTATCATCCCTAATAAGCCAGGCCATCACATACACCCCCACTCAGAGGAACCGACGTCCTCGTCGGGCCAGAGGAACGTTCCCTCTCGGCACATACGTCTGTGCTTCCAGTCTAGTACATGTGCCATGCCGTGTGTCACGACGGGTCACAAACGTCATGAACAACATGACCACACACCTGTCCGCAACCATCCGTGTAACCGTGAGGGTCGGCTCTGATACCAACTTGTAACGCTCCGGACACTCCCGTTGGTGGTCGTTACTCCTGGCGGGATCTAGATTGGCCCCACAGATCAATACTAGTCTTTTCTGCGCACTTTGTCCTCACTCGTGCGCACTCGGGAGCAACTTCCCGGTCGGTCACCCATCCTGACACTACTCCAAGCTGAGCACGCTTAACTTTGGAGTTCTATCCGAATGGGCTCCCAGAAAAGAAGGAATTCCTTATTGATATGAGTAGCCTATCATCCCTAATAAGCCAGGCCATTACACTTATCCCTCGCATTCCATTATTTGTCATTTGCCTCTCATTTTCCTCTCCCCCACTTCACCCTTGCCATTTTATTCGCCCTCTTTCTCCGTTCCCCTTCTCTTTTCTAGTTCGTCTCTTTTTGCTCGTTTCTTGTTTGCTTGTGTGTTGGATCGCTTGCTTGTCACGATGGCTCAAGATAATACTAAATTGTGTGACTTCAGCAATACCAACAACAATCATTTTATTAGCACTCTGATTTCTCCTCTTACCGATGCCGAATCTTGTGAAATTAATGCTGCTTTGCTGAATCTTGTCATGAAATTTCCGTTTTCCGGCCTTCCTAGTGAAGATGCCGCTACCCATCTAAACAACTTTGTTGATTTGTGTGATATGCAAAAGAAGAAAGATGTGGACAATGATAATGTTAAATTGAAGCTATTTCCTTTTTCGCTTAGAGATCATGCTAAAGCTTGGTTTTCGTCTTTGCCTAAAAATAGTATTAATTCATGGAATAAGTGCAAAGATGCTTTTATCTCTAAGTATTTTCCTCCCGCTAAGATCATCTCTCTTAGAAACGATATTATGAATTTTAAGCAACTTGATCATGAACATGTTGCACAAGCTTGGAGAGGATGAAATTAATGATACGTAATTGCCCTACACATGGTTTGAATCTTCGGATGATTATACATAATTTTTATGCCGGATTGAATTTTGCTTCTAGAAATCTTTTAGATTCGGCTGCGGGAGGCACTTTTATGGAAATCACTTTAGGAGAAGCTACTAAACTCCTAGATAATATTATGGTTAATTATTCTCAATGGCACACCGAAAGATCTACTAATAAAAAAGTGCATGCTATAGAGGAAATTAATGTTTTGAGTGGAAAGATGGATGAACTTATGAAATTGTTTGCTAATAAGAGTGCTCCTACTGATCCTAATGATATGCCTTTGTCTACTTTGATTGAGAATAATAATGAATCTATGGATGTGAATTTTGTTGGTAGGAGCAATTTTGGTAATAACACGTATAGAGGTAATTTCAATCCTAGGCCGTTTCCTAGTAATTCCTCTAATAATTATGGTAATTCCTACAACAATTCTTATGGAAATTATAATAAGATACCCTCTGATTTTGAATCTAATATTAAAGAATTTATTACTTTGCAAAAGAATTTCAATGCTTTGATTGAAGAGAAATTGCTTAAGATTGATGAATTGGCTAGGAATGTTGATAGAATTTTCTTGATGTTGATTCTTTGAAACTTAGATCTATTCCACCTAAGCATGATATCAATGAGTCTCTCAAAGCCGTGAGAATTTCCATTGATGAGTGCAAAGAAAGAACCACTAGGATGCGTGCTAAGAAAGATTGCTTTGTGAGAGCGTGTTCTTCTAGTTTTCATGATAATAAAGATGAAGATCTAAAAGTTATTGATGTGTCCCCTATTAAATCTTTGTTTTTCAATATGAATCCTTATAATTATGGGAATGAAGATGAGCCACCTTTACCTAGAAGGCGTTCCAAAAGTTCAGAGTTTTTAGATCTTGATGCTAAAATTGATAAAAGTGGGATTGAAGAAGTTAAAACTTTAGATATCCACGAACCCAATTTCTTGGATTTCAAGGAATTTAATTATGATAATTGCTCTTTGATAGATTTTATTTCCTTGTTGCAATCCGTGCTAAATTCTCCTCATGCTTATAGTCAAAATAAAGCTTTTACTAAACATATCGTTGATGCTTTCATGCAATCTTATGAAGAAAAACTTGAGTTGGAAGTTTCTATCCCTAGAAAACTTTATGATGAGTGGGAACCTACAATAAAAATTAAAATTAAAGATCATGAATTCTATGCTTTGCGTGATTTGGGTGCTAGTGTTTCCACGATTCCGAAAACTTTATGTGATTTGTTAGGTTTCGGCGATTTTGATGATTGTTCTTTAAACTTGCACCTTGCGGATTCCACTATTAAGAAACCCATGCGAATAATTAATGATGTTCTTATTGTTGCAAATAGGAACTATGTGCCCTTAGATTTCATTGTTCTTGATATAGATTGCAATCCTTCATGTCCTATTATTCTTGGTAGACCTTTCCTTAGAACGATTGGTGCAATTATTGATATGAAGGAAGGGAATATTAAATTACAATTTACATTAAGGAAAGGCATGGAACACTTTCCTAGAAAGAAAATTAAATTACCATATGAATCTATTATGAGAGCCACTTATGGATTGCATACCAAAGATGGCAATACCTAGATCTATCCTTGCTTTTATGCCTAGCTAGGGGCGTTAAACGATAGCGCTTGTTGGGAGGCAACCCAATTTTTTTATTCCTTGCTTTTTTATCCTGTTTAGTAATAAATAATTTATCCAGCCTCTGTTTTGGTTGTTTTTTTATGTTTAATTAGTGTTTGTGCCAAGTAGAACCGTTGGGAAGACTTGGGGAAAGTCTTTTTAATCTTGCTGTAAAAAAATAGAAACTTTAGCGCTCACGAGAACTGCTGCCATTTTTTATTGGAGAGCTATATTTAGTTAATTATTTTTGAAGATGATTAATAGACAAATTACTCACGTCCAGAAATTTATTTTAGAATTTTTGGGGTTCCAGAAGTTTGCGTTAGCTACAAATTACTACAGACTATTCTGTTTTTGACAGATTCTGTTTTTCGTGTGTTGTTTGCTTATTTTGATGAATCTATGGCTAGTAAAATAGCTTATAAACCATAGAGAAGTTGGAATACAGTAGGTATAACACCAATATAAATAAATAATGATTTCATTACAGTACCTTGAAGTGATGTTTTGTTTTCTTTCGCTAACGGAGCTCACGAGATTTTCTGTTAAGTTTTGTGTTGTGAAGTTTTCAAGTTTTGGGTAAAGATTTGATGGATTATGGAACAAGGAGAGGCAAGTTCCTAAGCTTGGGGATGACCATGGCACCCCAAGATAATATAAGGACACCAAAAATCCAAAGCTTGGGGATGCCCCGAAAGGCATCCCCTCTTTCCTCTTCGTCCATCAGTAACTTTACTTGGAGCTTATTTTTATTCACCACATGATATGTGTTTTGCTTGGAGCGTCTTGTATGATTTGAGTATTTGCTTTTTAGTTTACCACAATCATCCTTGATGCACACACATATTGATAGAGACACACATGATCCGGAATTTATTAGAATACTCTATGTGCTTCACTAATATCTTTTAAGCTATATAGTTTTGCTCTAGTACTTCACTTACATCTTTTAGAGCATGGAGGTGGATTTTCTTTATAGAAATTATTGTTCTCTCATGCTTGACTTATATTATTTTGAGAGTCCTACAAAACAGCATGGTAATTTGCTTTAATTATGAGATGAGTCCTAATATGCTAGGTATTCAAGATTAGTAAAAACTTTCTTATGAGTGTGTTGAATACTAAGAGAAGTTTCATGCTTGATAAGTGTTTTGAGATATGGAGGTAGTGATATTAAAGTTGTGCTAGTTGAGTAGTTGTGAATTTGAGAAATACTTGTGTTGAAGGTTGTAAGTCCCGTAGCATGCACGTATGGTAAATGTTATGTAACAAATTTGAAACATAAGGTGTTATTTGATTGTCTTCCTTATGAGTGGTTGTCGGGGACGAGCGATGGCCTTTTCCTACCAATCTATCCCCCTAGGAGCATGCGCGTAATGCTTGATTTTTGATGACTTGTAGATTTTTGCAATAAGTATGTGAGTTCTTTATGACTAATGTTGAGTCCATTGATTATACGCACTCTTAACCTTCCATCATTGCTAGCCCCTTCGGTACCATGCATTTCCCTTTCTCACCTTGAGAGTTGGTGTAAACTTTGCCAGTGCATCCAAACCCTGTGATACGATATGCTCTATCACACATAAGCCTCCTTATATCTTCCTCAAAACAGCCACCATACCTACCTATTATGGCATTTCCATAGCCATTCCAAGATATATTACCATGCAACTTTCCACCATTCCATTTATCATGACACGTTCATCATTGTCATATTGCCTTGCATGATCATGTAGTTGACATCGTATTTGTGGCAAAGCCACCATGCATATTATTTCATACATGTCACTCTTGATTCATTGCCCATCCCGGTACACCGCCGGAGGCATTCATATAGAGTCATACCTTGTTCTAGTATCGAGTTGTAATCATTGAGTTGTAAATAAATTGAAGTGTGATGATCATCATTCATAGAGCATTGTCCCCCCAAAAAGAGAAAGGCCAAAAGAAAAAAAGAAAGGCCCAAAAAAGTGAAAGAAAATAAAAAGGAGCAATGCTACTATTCTTTTTCATACTTGTGCTTCAAAGTAGCACCATGATCTTTATGATAGATAGTCTCTTGTTTTGTCACTTTCATATACTGGTGGGAATTTTTCGTTATAGAACTTGGCTTGTATATTCCAACAATGGGCCTCCTCAAATTCCCTAGGTCTTCGTGCGCAAGCAAGTTGGATGCACGCCCACTTAGTTTCTTTTGTTCAGCTTTCGTACATTTATAGCTCTAGTGCATCCGTTGCATGGCAATCCCTACTCCTCACATTAACATCAATTGATGGGCATCTCCATAGCCCATTGATTTTCCGCGTTGATGTGAGACTTTCTCCTTTTTGTCTTCTCCACATAACCCCCATCATTATATTGTATTCCACCCATAGTGCTATATCCATGGCTCACGCTCATGTATTGCGTGAAAGTTGAAAAAAAGTTTGAGATTACTAAAGTATGAAAAATTGCTTGGCTTGTCATCGGGGTTGTGCATGATGAGAGCATTCTTGTGTGACGAAGATGGAGCATGACCAAACTATATGACTTTGTAGGGATGAACTTTCTTTGGCCATGTTATTTTTGAGAAGACATAATTCCTTAGTTAGTATGCTTGAAGTATTATTACTTTTATGTCAATATTAAACTTTTATCTTGAATCTTTCGGATCTGAATATTCATACCACAATTCATAGGGTTACATTAAAAATTATTCCAAGTAGCATTCCACATCAAAAATTCTGTTTTTATCATTTACCTACTCGAGGACGAGAAGGAATTAAGCTTGGGGATGCTTGATATGTCTCTAATGTATCTATAATTTTTGATTGCTCCATGCTATGTTATATTCTGTTTTAGATGTTTATTGGGCTTTATTATACACTTTTATATTATTTTTGGGACTAACCTATTAACTAGAGGCCCAGCCCAAATTGCTGTTTTTTGCCTATTTCAGTGTTTCGAAGGAAAAGGACATCAAACGGAGTCCAAACGGAATAAAACCTTCGGAAACGTGATTTCCTCAACAAACGTGATCCAGGAGACTTGGACTGGACGTAAAGCAATCAACGAGGAAGGCATGAGGCAGGGGTGCGCGCCTACCCCCCAGACGCGCCCTCCACCCTCGTGGGCCCCTCGTTGCTCCACCGACGTACTTCTTCCTCCTATATATACCCATGTACCCTGGAAACATCATATACGGAGCCAAAACCCTAATTCCACCGCCGCGACCTTCTGTACACGTGAGATCCCATCTTGGGGCCTTTTCCGGTGCTCCGTCGGAGGGGGCATTGATCACAGAGGGCTTCTACATCAACACCATAGCCTCTCCGATGATGTGTGAGTAGTTTACCTCAGACCTTCGGGTCCATAGTTATTAGCTAGATGGCTTCTTCTCTCTTTTTGGATCTCAATACAAAGTTCTCCTCGATCTTCTTGGAGATCTAGTCGATGTAATCTTCTTTTGCGGTGTGTTTGTCGAGATCCGATGAATTGTGTGTTTATGATCAAGTTTATCTATGAACAATATTTGAATCTCCTCTGAATTCTTTTATGTATGATTGGTTATCTTTGCAAGTCTCTTCGAATTATCAGTTTGGTTTGGCCTACTAGATTGATCTTTCTTGCAATGGGAGAAGTTCTTAGCTTTGGGTTCAATCTTGCGGTGCTCGATCCCAATGACAGAAAGGGAAACGACACATATTGTATTGTTGCCATCGAGGATAAAAAGATGGGGTTTATATCTTATTGCATGAGTTTATCCCTCTACATCATGTCATCTTACTTAAAGAATTACTCTGTTCTTATGAACTTAATACTCTAGATGCATGCTGGATAGCGGTCGATGTGTGGAGTAATAGTAGTAGATGCAGGCAGGAGTCGGTCTACTTGTCTCGTACGTGATGCCTATACACATGATCATACCTAGATATTCTCATAACTATGCTCAATTCTATCAATTACTCGGCAGTAATTCGTTTACCCACCGTAATACTTATGCTCTTGAGAGAAGCCACTAGTGAAACCTATGGCCCTCGGGTCTATTTTCCGTTATATTAATCTTCCAACACTTAGTTATTTCTATTGCCGTTTACTTTACTTTGCATCTTTATTTCTCATTATCATAAAAATACCAAAAATATTATCTTATCATATCTATCAGATCTCACTCTCGTAAGTGACCGTGAAGGGATTGACAACCCCTTTATCGCGTTGGTTGCGAGGCTCTTATTTGTTTTGTGTAGGTGCGTGGGACTCGAGCGTAGTCTCCTACTGGATTGATACCTTGGTTCTCAAAAACTGAGGGAAATACTTACGCTACTTTACTGCATCACCCTTTCCTCTTCAAGGTAAAACCAACGCATTGCTCAAGAGGTAGCATGTGGCATTGCGCCGATCAAGAGGGATATTCACAGATATGCTTCAAATATGAGCAGGAAGCCCCCAACTGGCCATAAGTGTGGCATTGCGCTGATCAAGAGGGATATTCACAGCTATGCTTCAAATATGAGCAGGAAGCCCCCAAGTGACCATAGGTGTGGCATTGCGCCGATCAAGAGGGATATTCACAACTATGCTTCAAATATGAGCAGGAAGCCCCCAAGTGTCCATTTGTAGTGAAAAAGACTTATTATTCTTTGAGATGAAACGAACAGAGACCCTATATTAGCAGGGGTTCCATCTTTATTATAATCATCATAATATATACATTGTCAAGATATGTACATTGTAGGAGCCGACGGCTCAAGTGTAGTAAGGCCGAAGATGAGCAATATTCCACGACCGACGGGTCTCCTCCTCCGACATGCGTGAGTCCTTGTGGTCTCGAACATCGACAAGGTAGTATGATCCATTGTTCAGATTCTTGTTGACCACAAAGGGCCCTTCCCAAGGTGGGGATAGTTTATGCATATCAGTTTGATCCTGAATAAGCCGGAGCACCAAGTCACCTTCTTGAAAGGTTCTGGTCTTAACTCGGCGGCTTTGATAACGACGCAGATCTTGCTGATAAATTGCTGATCGAGCCGCCGCGAGGTCACGCTCCTCGTCTAACAGGTCAAGTGCATCTTGACGTGCCTTTTCATTATCAGCTTCAACACAAGCCGCCACACGGCGTGAGTCATGACGAATGTCACTAGGGAGAACCGCCTCCGCCCCATAAACCATGAAGAAAGGCATGTAACCCGTAGATCTGTTGGGGGGTAGTATTGATACTCCATAATACTGAGGGTAACTCCTCCACCCAACAACCTGGCGTCCTCTACAAAGGAACCATAAGCCGGGGCTTGATGCCTCTCAGGATTTCTTGATTAGCTCTCTCTACTTGACCATTAGACTAGGGGTGAGCCACTGATGATGCATCAAGCCGGATATTCTCACGTTGACAAAATTCCTCCATGGCACCCTTGGATAGATTAGTGCCATTATCAGTTATAATACTGTGGGGAGAACCAAAACGGAAAATCACCTTTTTCATGAATTGAACCGCCGTCGCCGCGTCACATTTACTGACCGGCTCTGCTTCAACCAACTTCGTAAACTTATCAACTGCTACTAGGAGGTGCGTCTTTTTGTCCTTGGACCTTTTGAAAGGCCCAACCATATCAAACCCCCATATTGCAAATGACCAAGTAATTGTAATCATCCTTAATTCTTGAGCCGGCACATGAGCGTGCCGTGAGAACTTTTGACAACCATCACATGTACTGACTAGAGCCTCCGCATCAGCATGCGCTGTCAGCCAATATAACCCATGATGAAAAGCCTTGGCTACGAGAGATTTAGACCCGACATGATGACCACAATCCCCTTCATGAATCTCACAGCCTTCTTCAGGAGAAACACAACGTTGAAATGCCCGTGTGACACTACGATGATGCAATTCCCCATTGATAATAGTCATTGACTTAGACCGCCGGGTTATCTGTCTGGCCAAAGTTTTGTCCTCAGGTAACTCGCCTCGGGTCGTATAAGCCAAATAGGGAACTGTCCAATCAGGTATAGCATGAAGAGCCGACACCAGCTGTGCCTCCGGGTCAGGAATAGTAAGATCCTCCTCTGTAGGCAATTTGACAGAAGGGTTATGCAGAATATCCAGGAAAGTGTTAGGTGGCACCGGCTTACGCTGAGACCCTAACCGGCTTAAAGCATCAGCCGCCTCATTTTTCCTGTGATCTACATGTTCAACTTGATAGCCCTTGAAGTGACCTATGATAGCATTGACCTCTCGACGATAAGCTGCCATGAGTGGATCTTTAGAATCCCAAGTGCCAGAAACTTGCTGAGCTACCAGATCTGAGTTGCCATAGCACCTCACCGGCTTAAGTTCATCTCCTTAGCCATCCGAAGACCGTGGAGCAGGGTCTCATATTCAGCTGCATTGTTAGTATAAGGGAACATCAGCCGGAGAACATAAGAAAATTTATCACCTCGTGGGAAAGTCAATACAACTCCAGCCCCCGAACCTTCCAACTGTCTGGACCCATCAAAGTGAATAGTCCAATGTGTGTTATCCGGCTTCTCCTCAGGCATCTGCAACTCTGTCCAATCATTGATGAAATCCACAAGTGCTTGAGATTTGATGGCTGTACGAGGCACATACTTTAAACCATGAGGTCCAAGCTCAATGGCCCATTTGGCTACCCGACATGTGGCTTCTCTGTTTTGGATGATATCTCCTAAAGGGGCAGAACTAACCACAGTGAGAGGATGACCCAGAAAATACTGCTTAAGCTTCCGGCTAGCCATAAAAACCCCATACACAAGCTTCTACCAATGTGTATACCTTTGTTTGGACTCAACAAGGACCTCACTGATAATAGTAAACTGGCCATTGAATCGGATATTCTTTGCATGTTTCCTTCCTTTCCACCACAATGGAAACACTAACAGCTCGGCTATTAGCAGCCACATATAACAGCAAGGGCTCCTTGTCAATGGGAGCAGCAAGAACCGGCAGCTCAGCCAATTGTTTATTCAAGTCCTCAAATGCTTGATTAGCAACACCACTCCAGACAAAGTGATCTATTTTCTTAATCATCTGGTACAATGATATAGCCTTTTCACCCAACCGGTTTATGAACCAGCTCAAGGCCACAATACGACCTGCCAGACATTGAACATCATTGACACATGCCGGCTTAGCCAAGGAAGTTATGGCCTTGATCATCTCTGGGTTAGATTCAATGCCTCTGTTGGAAACCAGAAAACCCAAAAGCTTACTAGCTAGTACACCAAAAACACACTTGGCCGGGTTAAGCATCATCCTATAAACCCAGAGATTGTCAAAGGTTTCCTTCAAATCATCAATCAGGGTCTCCTTCTTTCTAGATTTCACCACAATATCATCCACATAAGCATGAACATTTCGCCCGATTTGATTATAAAGGAAATTTTGCACACACCGTTGGTAAGTCGCCTGGGCACTCTTGAGCCCAAAAGGCATGGACACATAACTGAAGTCTCCAAACAGAGTAATGAAAGTTGTCTTCTCCTGGTCCTTAACTGCCATTTTGATCTGATGATAACCAGAATAAGGATCTAAAAAGCTCAAATGATCATAACCCGCCATAGCATCAACAATTTGATCAATATGAGGGAGAGCAAAAGGATCAGCCGGACAAGCCTTATTTAAGTCTGTGTAATCCACAAACATATGCCAAGTGTCGCTCTTCTTGAGCACCAGCACCGGGTTAGGCAACCACTCAGGATGAAAAACTTCAACAATGAACCTAGCCGCCAAGAGTCGGGCCACTTATTCACCAATGGCCTTACGCCTCTCTTCATTAAAATGATGAAGAAACTGCTACTTTGGATCAATATTAAGAGTGTGCTCAGCGAGTTCCCTCGGTACACTTGGCATGTCAGAAAGTTTCCATGCAAAGATGTCCCGGTACTCTCGGATGAACTCGATGAGCGTGCTTTCCTATTTTGGATCCAGATTAATGCTGATGCTGAATTGCTTGGATGAATCACCAGGAACAAAATCAACCAGCTTGGTGTCATCTGCCGATTTAAACGTCAAGACCAGATCATGCTCTGTAGTTGGCTTTTTGCAAAGATGTCATATCCGCCGGGTCAACATTGTCGTTATAAAACTTCAACTCCTCTATTGCGCAGACAGACTCAGCGTAAGCAGCATCACCTTCTTCACACTCCGAGGCTATCTTGCGACTCCCATGCACTGTTATAGTGCCCTTGTGACCCAACATCTTTAGCTGCAAGTAAACATAACAAGGCCTTGCCATAAACTTAGCATAAGCCAGCTGCCCAAACAGAGCATGACACAGGCTCTTGATCTTAACCACTTCAAAGGTCAACGTCTCAGATCTGGAATCGTAATCATCTCCAAAAGCAACCTCCAGGGTTATCTTACCCACTGGGTATGCCGACTTACCAGGCCCCACACCGTGAAAGATAGTGTTCGACAGTTTAAGATTTTCATCAGTCAATCCCATATGACGGGAAGTTTCATAATAAAGGATACTGATGCTTCTACCTTTGTCCATGAGTACCTTGGTGAATTTATATCCTCCAACCTGAGGCGCCACCACCAATGCCAAGTGACTCGGATTATCAACCCGGGGCGGGTGATCCTCACGACTCCACACAATGGGTTGCTCAGATCAGTGCAAGTAACGGGGAACTCCTGGCTCAACGGTGTTCACAACTCTTTTATGGAGCTTCTGATCCCGCTTGCATAAACTTGTGGTGAAGATGTGGTACTGCCTGCTATTCAACTGCTTCGGGTTACTCTGATACCCAGATTGCTGCTGTTGATTCCCCTGACCGGACTGTGGATGATAACCACTCTAATTGCCTTGATTGCTTGGGAGACCCTGGAAACCGGAATTAGAACCACCACCACCGTAACCCGGACCATGAGAGCCGGAACCTGAGCCGCCGCCCGACCCATGATTGTTCTGGATTTTTTTTGAATTTTTGAACTCCTTCATAATTTGGCAGTCTTTCCAGAGGTGACTGGACGGTCTTTCCCATGTACCATGCTTTGGGCAAGGCTCATTTATCATCTTCTCAAGATTGATATCTGTCCCTCCTACCCGGGGAGGTGGCTTTCCCTTCCGACGTTGACCATTATTCTGTGTGTTGGTGTTGGCCACAAAATCTGAATTACCATCGGCCTTGCGCTTACCATTTCCCCCTTGACTTGCCGGGTTATGATGCTGGCCCTTGGTGTTGCCGCTCTTCTTTCCCTTTCCCATATTTTCATCATCATACTCGGGGTCCTTGGTACTATCAGAGTCGACATATTTAATCAGAGCTGCCATCAGCTCCCCCATGTCATTGCAGTGGTACTTGAGTCGCCCTAGCTTTTATTTAAGAGGCAAAAAACGGGAATTTTTCTCCAACGTTAGGACCGCTGAGCCGGCATTAATGTTATCCGATGAGTGCAGGATGGCTTTGACCCGGCGCACCCAATGGGTCGTTGACTTGCCCTCTTCTTGGGCACAGGCATCCAAATCCACAATCGACATGGGTTGCTTGCACATATCTTTAAAATTCTGGATGAACCCGACCTTTAACTCAGCCCATGACCCAATAGAGTTGGCAGGCAATCCCTTTAGCCAAGTACGGGCCGTCCCATCCAGCATCATGGTGAAGTACTTGGCACACGCAGCATCGCTGACCTCCAACAGCTCCATGGCCATCTCATAACTCTCAATCCACACCTCAGGGGGTAAGTCGGCTGTATAGTTAGGCACCTTACGAGGTCCTTTGAAATCCTTGGGCAAACGCTCATTCCGTAGAGCCGGTATTAAACATGGCACGCCCGTGGCTCTAGAGGTCATGCCTGCCTCCACCAAAGTTGTCGGATAAACCGAGGGAGGCCGATGAGCCGCCGGTTCAGCCTCTCGACGTGCTCCGCCCTGGCCCACCAAATTCTGAGCACCATCACGTGCTGGGTCATGCCCACAAGGCTGATTACGGCGTCTGTCACTGCTTGAAACGGCTAGGGAGTCCATGTGTCTAATGTAACTCCGGCTTGGGCGAGGGGTTGAGTGAATCCTTTCACGACTGTAAGAATAAGCCTCCTGCTACACCAATGCTGTCGGAAGAAGCTCTCTAGCCCTCCTTGTTTTAATTACAGCTGGAGACTCGCCTTAGACTGGGAGAGCCGCCAGTCATGTTGCTGCAACGGGTTAGAATAATGACCCGGTGGTGTCGGTACATACTTTGGTGGGGTATTATTCAGACGAGGCGGATCTGTTGTGCGTGGCTGAGCTGGCGTTCCGGTCCTAGGTATATCCACCACCTGGTTTACCTCCGGCGGGTCACTGGTCCCTGCACCAGGTGTGTTGAAGAGATTCCTCGCCTCGTAAACCGGAGGTAGACGACTTCGGTGCCTTCTCCTCATGACTTCGTTTGAAGCGTTCTGATCCAACGAGAGCCAGAAGGAATCATCCTGGATCCGTTGTGCCTGAGCATCTAGAGCAGCTCGCTCCGCAGTCATCCTCGCGTTCTCAGCTGCCAGATCTTCCTTGGCTTGAGCTATCTCATCTCTCAGTTTTGCGACTCCCACGTTATGCTGAACCTGATCTGCCGGGTTTACCTCTACTGTTAACAAGTTTGTCAAGGTGTCCAATAAGTCGGACAAGACCTGAGCCGGCGGGCGCACAGTGCCTCCTGCCCTGGCCGCCGTCGCCCCTGCTGACCCGGAAACTATTGCCGCTGTAGTCGAAGAATTCTGCCCTGGCTGTGTATCGTCCATGAAAATTGCAACCCGGTTTGGCTGCTCATAGGGGTCCGGAATACTATCTCCATCGGAATAGCCCCCAAGCCTTCCGTATTGCAGTTGATATAATGAAGTAGTCTCGCTTGTGGACGACTCACCATCAGAATAGATGGCCGTCTCACCGCTAGACATAGATCCTTCCTCAAATTCCACCCCATGGATAAATCCAACAAAGACATGCTTCACGACGGGTTGAACCCGGGCGGGTCATGCACGCTGAGCCGTCTCGATGATGTCGGTGCAGATGTTCGGCTCAGGGCTTAGTTCGCCGATCTTGCCAATGAAAACATGAATTCCGCTGAAGGGGGCCCGGTACCCATACTCAATTGAGCCGGCCTCGGGGCCCCATCCTGCATCGTCGATGTAGAGCTTGCCGCGGTGACTCTTGGTCATCCGGCCGACAACGTATCCCTTGATCCCTTCGAAGTTTCCCTTTAAGAACTCAAAACCACCATGCGTTGGCCCCACGGTGGGCGCCAACTGTCGTGGAATTGTCATGACAGATGTCCTAGCGGAAGGACTTAGTCATGGAGCCATCACAACAGGGTTAGCTTAAAGGGGTTAAACGGGACAAAGGACACACGGAGTTTATACTGGTTCGGCCTCTTGTGGTGAAGGTAAAGGCCTAATCCAGTTTGAAGTGGTATTGCTTATGTCTCGATTACCAGGGAGCGAGTACACTTGACCTAGTTTTCGATTTGTTGTCTCTTGCCCTAAACCACTGCTGGGTCGTCCCTTTATATACTCAGGTTGACGCCCTGCGGCTTACAGAGTCCCGGGCAGGTTCATAATAATGGTTCGGCTCAGCGACCAAATACACAAGCCTTACAATACAAGTCATACATATATGGCGGTTTACACCTATGGGTCTTAAGCCACCTTTGGAACTTGAGCTCTTAGTAAGTTATCTTCATGAACCACCATCTTCGATACCTTCATCGGCTTCGTGATAATGAACCGCCGTTGGTATAACCCGGCCCCTCCTGGGTGGGTCATACCTAATAGTTATATCCCCAAAAATATCTATGTTGTTGTAGATCAATGGCCCGTGCTACCGTTCCCTTGAATTTTAATGTGTTCCTAGAGAAAGCTAAGTTAAAAGATGATGGTAGAAACTACACGGAATGGGTCCGTAACTTGAGGATTATCCTCATTGCTGCACAGAAGAATTACGTCCTGGAAGCACCGCTAGGTGCAAGACCCATTGCAGGAGCAACTCCGGACGTTATGATCGTCTGGCAGACTAAAGTTGATGACTACTCGATAGTTCAGTGTGCCATGCTTTACGACTTAGAATCGGGACTTCAGAACGTCATGGAGCATATGCCATGTTCCAGGAGTTGAATTTAATATTTCAAGCAAATGCCTGAGTTGAGAGATATGAAGTCTCCAACAAGTTCTATAGCTGCAAAATGGAGGAGAACAGTTCTGTTAGTGAACACACACTCAGAATGTCTGGGTACCATAACCACTTGACTCAGCTGGTAGTTAATCTTCCTGATGATAGTGTCATTGATAGAGTTCTTCAATCACTGCCACCAAGCCATAAAGGCTTCATGATGAACTATAATATGCAAGGGATGGAAAAGACAATTCCCGAGCTCTTCGCGACGCTAAAGGCTACGGAGGTAGAAATCAAGAAGGAGCATCAAGTTTTGATGGTTAACAAGACCACTAGTTTCAAGAAAAAGGACAAAGGGAAGCAGGGGAACTTCAATAAGAATAGCAAGCAAGTTGCTACTCAAGGTAAGAAGCCCAAGTCTGGACCTAAGCCTGAAACTGAGTGCTTATACTGCAAATGGATTGGTCACTGGAAATGGAACTGCCCCAAGTATTTGGCGGATAAGAAGGATGGCAAAGTGAAAGGTATATTTCATATACATGTTATTGATGTCTACCTTACTAATGCTCGTAGTAGCACCTGGGTATTTGATACTGGTTCTGTTGCTCATATTTGCAACTCGAAATAGGATTTATGGATTAAATGAAGATTGTCTAAGGACGAGGTGACGATGTGCGTGAGAAATGGTTCCAAGGTTGATCTGATCGCTGTCGGCACGCTACCTCCATATCTACCGTCAGGATTAGTTTTAGACCTGAATAACTGTTATTTGGTGCCAGCATTGAGCATGAACATTATATCTGGATCTTGTTTGATGCGAGACGGTTATTCATTTAAATCAAAGAATAATGGTTGTTCTATTTATATGAGTCATATCTTTTATGGTCATGCACCCTTGATGAGTGGACTATTTTTGTTGAATCTTGATCGTAGTGATACACATATTCATAATATTGAAGCCAAAAGATTCAAAGTTAATAATAATAGTGCAACTTATTTGTGGCACTGCTGTTGAGGTCCTATTGGTGTAAAGCGCATGAAGAAACTCCATGCTAACGGGCTTTTGGAATCACTTGATTATGAATCACTTGAAACTTGCGAACCATGCCTCATGGGCAATATGACTAAGACTCCGTTCTCCGGAACAATGGAGCGAGCCACCGACTTATTGGAAATAATACATACTGATGTATGTGGTCCGATGAGTGTTGAGGCTCGCGGCGGGTATCGTTATTTTCTAACCTTCACCGATGATTGATACGTCTCCAACGTTTCTATAATTTTTTATTGTTCCATGCTATTATATTATCCATCTAGGATGTCTTATATTCATTTATATGGTATTTTATATGATTTTTGAGACTAACCTATTAACCTTGAGCCTAGTGCCATTTTCTGTTTTTCCTTGTTTTTGAGTTTTACAGAAAAGGAATACCAAACGGAGTCCAATTGACGTGCCAATTTTTGATGATTTTTTTTGGACCGAAAGAAGCCCCCGGAGTAAAAGAGTTGGACCAGAAGAGTCCCGGCCCGTCCACGAGGGTGGGGGGCGCGCCCTACCCCCCCGGGCGCGCCGCCCTATCTCGTGGACGACTCGGGGACCTCCCTGACTTGTTCCCGATGCCAAAAATTCCTATACATACTGAAACCTCCAGAAAATAACCGGGATCAGGAGTTCCACTGCCGCAAGCATCTGTAGCCACCGAAAACGAATCTAGACCCGATCCGGCACCCTGGCGGAGGGGGGAATCCCTCTTCGGTGGCCATCTTCATCATCTCGGCGCTCTCCATGACGAGGAGGGAGTAGTTCACCCTCGGGGCTGAGGGTATGTAACAGTAGCTATGTGTTTGATCTCTCTCTCTCTCTCGTGTTCTTGATTCGGTACGATCTTGATGTATCGCGAGCTTTGCTATCATAGTTGGATATTATGATGTTTCTCCCCCTCTACTCTCTTGTAATGGATTGAGTTTTCCCTTTGAAGTTATCTTATCGGATTGAGTCTTTAAGGATTTGAGAACACTTGATGTATGTCTTGCATGTGCTTATCCGTGGTGACAATGGGATATTCACGTGATCCACTTGATGTATGTTTTGGTGATCAACTTGCGAGTTCCGTGACCTCATGAACTTATGCATAGGGGTTGGCACACATTTTCATCTTGACTCTCCGGTAGAAACTTTGGGGCACTCTTTGAAGTTCTTTGTGTTGGTTGAATAGATGAATCTGAGATTGTGTGATGCATATCGTAGAATCATACCCACGGATACTTGAGGTGACTTTGGAGTATCTAGGTGACATTAGGGTTTTGGTTGATTTGTGTCTTAAGGTGTTATTCTAGTATGAACTCTAGGATAGATTGAACGGAAAGAATAGCTTCGTGTTATTTTACTACGGACTCTTGAATGGATTGATCAGAAAGAATAACTTTGATGTGGTTTCGTACCCTTCAATAATCTCTTCGTTTGTCCTCCGCTATTAGTGACTTTGGAGTGACTCTTTGTTGCATGTTGAGGGATAGTTATATGATCCAATTATGTTATTATTGTTGAGAGAACTTGCACAAGTGAAAGTATGAACCGCCTTGTTTCAACGCATTGCAATACTGTTTTCGCTCACTTTTATCATTAGTTACCTTGTTGTTTTTATATTTTTAGATTAGAAAAACCTTTATCTACCATCCATATTGCACTTGTATCACCATCTCTTCGCTGAACTAGTGCACCTATACAATTTACCATTATATTGGGTGTGTTGGGGACACAAGACTCTTTGTTATTTGGTTGCAGGGTTGTTTGAGAGAGACCATCTTCATCCTACGCCTCCCATGGAGTGATAAACTTAGGTCATCCACTTGAGGGAAATTTGCTACTTTCCTACAAACCTCTGCACTTGGAGGCCCAACAACGTCTACAAGAAGAAGGTTGTGTAGTAGACATCAATGATTTGAGCAGATATGGGTATATCTACTTAATGAAACATAAGTCTGAAACATTTGAAAAGTTCAAAGAATTTCAGAGTGAAGTAGAAAATCATCATAACAAGAAAATAAAGTTTCTACGATCTGATCGTGGAGGTGAATATTTGAGTTATGAGTTTGGTCTTCATTTGAAACAATGTGTATTAGTTTCGCAACTCACGCCACCTGGAACACCACAACATAATTGTGTGTCCGAACGTCGTAACCATACTTTATTAGATATGTTGCGATCTATGATGTCTCTTACCGATTTACCACTATCATTTTGGGGTTATGCTTTAGAGACAGCTGCATTCACGTTAAATAGGGCACCATCTAAATCCATTGAGATGACACCATATGAACTGTGGTTTGGCAAGAAACCTAAGTTGTCGTTTCTTAAAGTTTGGCGCTGCGATGCTTATGTGAAAAAGCTTCAACCTGATAAGCTCGAACCCAAATCGGAGAAATGTGTCTTCATAGGATACCCAGAGGAAATTGTTGGGTACACCTTCTATCACAGATCCGAAGGCAAGATATTCGTTGCTAAGAATGGATCCTTTCTAGAGAAGGAGTTTCTCTCGAAAGAAGGGAGTGGGAGGAAAGTAGAACTCGATGAGGTAATTGTACCTTCTCCTGAATTGGAAAGTAGTTTGTCACAAAAATCAGTTCCAGTGATTACTACACCAATTAGTGAGGAAGCTAATGATGATGATCATGAAACTTCAGATCAAGTAACTACCAAACCTCGTAGGTCAACTAGAGTACGATCCACACCAGAGTGGTACGGTAATCCTGTTTTGGAAGTCATGTTACTAGACCATGACGAACCTACGAACTATGAGGAAGCAATGATGAGCCCAGATTCCGTGAAATGGCTTGAGGCCATGAAATCTGAGATGGGATCCATGTATGAGAACAAAGTGTGGACTTTAGTTGACTTGCCCGATGATCGGCAAGCCATAGAGAATAAATGGATCTTCAAGAAGAAGACTGACGCTGACGGTAATGTTACTGTCTACAAAGCTCGACTAGTTGCGAAAGGTTTTCGACAAGTTCAAGGAGTTGACTACGATGAGACCTTCTCACATGTAGCAATGCTTAAGTCTGTCCGAGTCATGTTAGCAATTGCCACATTTTATCATTATGAAATTTGGAAAATGGATGTCAAAACTGCATTCCTTAATGGATTTCTTAAAGAAGAGTTGTATATGATGCAACCAGGAGGTTTTATTGATTCTAAAGGTGCTAACAAAGTGTGCAAGCTCTAGCAATCCATTTATGGACTGGTGCAAGCATCTCGGAGTTGGATTATACGCTTTGATAGGGTGATCAAAGCATATGGTTTTATACAGACTTTTGGAGAAGCCTATATTTAGAAGAAAGTGAGTGCGAGCTCTGTAGCATTTCTAATATTATATGTGGATGACATTTTGTTGACTGGAAATAATACAGAATTTCTAGATAGCATAAAAGGATATTTGAATAAGATTTTTTCAATGAAAGACTTCGGTGAAGCTGCTTATATATTGGGCATCAAGATCTATAGAGATAGATCAAGACGCTTAATTGGACTCTCACAAAGCACATACATTGATAAAGTTTTGAAGAAGTTCAAAATGGACCAGTCAAAGAAAGGGTTCTTGCCTGTGTAACAAGGTGTGAAGTTGAGTCAGACTCAATGCCCGACCACTGCAGAATATAGAGAGAAAATGAAAGGCATTCCCTATGCCTCAGCCATAGGTTCTATCATGTATGCAATGCTGTGTACCAAACCTGATGTGTGCCTTGCTATTAGTTTAGCAGGGAGGTACCCAAGTAATCCATGAGTGGATCACTGGACAACAGTATAGAACATCCTGAAATACCTGAAAAGGACTAAGGATATGTTTCTCATTTATGGAGGTGACAAAGAGCTTGTCGTAAATGGTTACGTCGATGCAAGCTTTGACACCGATCCGGATGACTCTAAGTTGCAAACCGGATACGTATTTATATTGAATGGTGGATCTGTTAGTTGGTGCATGTCGGATTACGGGTTCCGGCAAACCCTTGAGGTTCGAACACTGGGTGCGCACGAAGATCTCTCTCCCCTAGCTCACACTCTTGCAACAATCTCAAAGCCCAACTAGCGAACCTGAGGAACAAGAGACACAAGAGTTTATACTGGTTCAGGCCACCGTTGCAGTGTAATACACTACTCCAATGTGGTGTGGTGGATTGCCTTGTAGGCTAGGGATGAACAAGTACAAGGGAAGAACAACCTCCTGAGGAGAGGCGTTCTCGAGCTCGGTGAGCTTGTGTGGTGGCCTTGGTGGAATGGATCCAGTCCAAGATGATGTCCCCCCTACGGTGGTGGATATCCCTATATATAGAGGCCTAGGTCCTCTCCCCAAATATTAGGTGGGAAGGGATCCCACGACGGCCAATTTGAAGGGGGACAACGAGTACAGGTTATCCTGACAAAAGGTGTTCTTCGCCTGCCAATGGCTCTGGTGGTGACACCATCGTGGGCTCCGTGATGACCTCCGTCCTACCGTCCTGCTGGTCTTGGTAACGTTGCACCGATATGGAAACCTTTGCCTGAAGCCTCGGGACTCCTTGCCTGCACCACCCTCTTTAGCACCAAAGAGGAAATTGGCACTCTACGCCCACTGGCGCCCGCCTGGCCTTGGTCATCATGGCTCACGTCACGGAAACCCCACGAGGTGCCCCTCGCCCTGATCTCTTCGCTCCTCGCGAGCCAGCCTAGTGATGCTGCCCTTGAGGAGGTCTTGTGTCGTCCGCCTCACAAGGCTTGGCCCCTCGCGAGGGTCTTGAGTGTTTGTTGACGAAGATGGGCCGTACCAGGCTGCTAGTGGAGCCACGCCCTAGGCCGCAGGCAGGCAAGTCTGGTTATCCCCATTCCCAGGACACCGACAGTAGCCCCGGGCCCAAGGCACGCTCGTGCTTGGCTTTCGGCAAAGCCAAGGGTCAAGTCCGGAACGCCGCGGGCCCTAACCGTCTGCGGCCTTGATTGACGCATGGCGATTGACAGGACGTGGGCGTCTCCGCTTCCCCATGCTGCCTCGGCAACTGCCCGACTTGACGAGTCCCTGTTGCATGCAGAAAAAGGTCATTATTACCTTAGATCATGGAGGCCGGTGGTTGGCCTCCTCCTAGCTATAAAAGGAAAGGGGGGCGGAGCCCCCGTCACCCATCTCTTCCTCCACTCCTCTTGTTTCTTCTTCTTCTTCCTTGCCGCGACACCTATGGCGCTAGTGAAGAGGTTCTCGGACACCAAGAAGGTGAAAGCTCGCCAGGAGGGGCCTGGCTCGCCACCGCCTAAGAGGGGGCGCGGCCGCCCGCGCAAGCATGCCGCAACCCCCGCTGCGGTCCCTCGTGGGCGTGGGCGAACTCCTTCGGGCTCCGGCGCTATCCTTGGCGGGCGCAACAACGCTTCTTCGTGTGGCGGGAGTCTCTTAGGTCGGGGCAGCCCCGTCAATGAGGGAAGGCGCGCCATGGTCGCCGGCCTCCCCGGCGCTTCCACTCGGCAGAGGTGCTGCTGGAGTTTGTCGTGTGGTTAGAGAACCCGGCCGGCACTTGTCTTGAACTTCCGCGCTCCTTCGCTGGCGAACTGCTGGTCCCAGGTCTCGGCGGCCTCTGGCTACAAGCCGACGGCTGCTGCAGCAAGGCTTCGTGGGTTGCGATGGAGATCTTCGCAGCGGGCAACATAGCCCTGGCCCGCAGCTGGCAAACGTTCGCTTGCGCACGCGGCCTGGGCAGGCGGTGCACCCTCCACTTCAAGTACGACGGCGCAGCGACCCTCTTTGTGAGGGTGTTCGGGGAAGACGGTCGCCGCGCCGGATGCTGCCCTGAAGACGACGACGGTGGCGAGGTGCTTGGTCTTGGGGATGTCCTGTTGGAAATATGCCCTAGAGGCAATAATAAAATGGTTACTATTATATTTCTTTGTTCATGATAATTGTCTATTGTTCATGCTATAATTGTGCTATCTGGAAATCGTAATACATGTGTGAATACATAGACCACAACACATCCCTAGTGAGCCTCTAGTTGACTAGATCATTGATCAAAAGATAGTCATGGTTTCCTGACTATGGACATTGGATGTCATTGATAACGGGATCACATCATTAGGAGAATGATGTGATGGACAAGACCCAATCCTAAGCATAGCTCAAAGATTGTGTAGTTCGTTTGCTATAGCTTTTCTGAATGTCAAGTATCATCTCCTTAGACCATGAGATTGTGAAACTCCCGGATACCGTAGGAGTGCTTTGGGTGTGCCAAATGTCACAACGTAACTGGGTGACTATAAAGGTGCACTACGGGTATCTCCGAAAGTGTCCGTTGGGTTGGCACGAATCGAGACTGGGATTTGTCACTCCGTATGACGGAGAGGTATCTCTGGGCCCACTCGGTAATGCATCATCATAATGAGCTCAGTGTGACCAAGTGGTTGATCATGGGATCATGCATTGCGGTACGAGTAAAGTGACTTGCCGGTAACGAGATTGAATAAGGTATTGGGACACCGACGATCGAGTCTCGGGCAAGTAACGTACTGATTGAGAAAGGGAATTATATACGGGATTGATTGAATCCTCGACATCGTGGTTCATCCAATGAGATCATCGAGGAGCATGTGGGAGCCAACATGGGTATCCAGATCCTGCTATTGGTTATTGACCGGAGAGTCGTCTCAGTCATGTCTGCGTGTCTCCCGAACCCGTAGGGTCTACACACTTAAGGTTCGGTGACGCTAGGGTTGTTGAGATATTAGTATACGGTAACCCGAAAGTTGTTAGGAGTCTAGGATGATATCCGGACGTCACGAGGAGTTCCAGAATGGTCCGGAGGTGAAGATTTATATATAGGAAGTTGAGTTTCGGCCATCTGGAAAGTTTCGAGGGTAATCGGTATTGTACCGGGACCACCGGAAGGGTCCCGGGGGTCCACCGGGTGGGGCCACCTATCCCGGAGGGCCCCATGGGCTGAAGTTGGAGGGGAACCAGCCCCTGGTGGGCTGGTGCACCCCCCATGGGCCTCCCCCTGCGCCTAGGGTTGGGAACCCTAGGGGTGGGGGCGCCCCACTTGGCTGCGGGGGCAAGCCACCCCCCTTGGCAGCCGCCCCCCTTGGAGATTGGATCTCCTAAGGCCGGTGCCCTCCTAGGGGTCCTATATATAGTGGGGGAGGGAGGGCAGCCGGACCCTAGCCCCTGGCGCCTCCCTCTCCCTCTCGTGACACCTCTCCCTCTCGCTGAGCTTGGCGAAGCCCTGCTGTCGATGTCGAAACCGCCGGATCTCGGGTAGGGGGTCCCAAACTGTGCGTCTAGGCCGGATGGTAATAGGAGGCAAGGGACACGAAGTTTTACCCAGGTTCGGGCCCTCTCTATGGAGGTAAAACCCTACGTCCTGCTTGATTAATATGGATGATATGGGTAGTACAAGAGTAGATCTACCACGAGATCGGAGAGGCTAAACCCTAGAAGCTAGCCTATGGTATGATTGTTGTCGTGTATGTTGTCCTACGGACTAAAACCCTCCGGTTTATATAGACACCAAAGAGGGTTAGGGTTACACAAAGTCGGTTATAATGGTAGGAGATCTGCATATCCGTATCTCCAAGCTTGCCTTCCACGCCAAGGAAAGCCCCTTCCGGACACGGGACGAAGTCTTCAATCTTGTATCTTCATAGTCCAGGAGTCCGGCTGAAGGTATAGCCCGGCCATCCAGACACCCCCTAATCCAGGACTCCCTCAGTAGCCCCTGAACCAAGCTTCAATGACGACGAGTCCGGTGCGCAGATTGTCTTCGGCATTGCAAGGCGGGTTCCTCCTCCAAGTACTTCATAGAAGATTTTGAACACAAAGATAGTGTCCGACTCTGCATAATAAGTTTCCACATATTTCCATAGAGAGAATAATATTTACACAAATCTAATCTACTGACGTATTCCGTAGTGTGACACACCACGGCCAAGCCTTTATCCGAGTCATTTCATTATCCCACCTCAGCGCGTCACACGAGGTGGTTTCCTTGGCACGTCTTGTTAAAGCAGAGATCATGTCCCCTTATTCTGGGATTCTCATCAACATGGGCGTGGGTAACCCAACCGCGCCATTGATTACGGTGCTTGGAGATAAGCGAGTTTTACCAGGCTGGTGGGGACACGTAGTTGCGTCCACCCCTATAAGGGGATAAGGATCCACCTTTTCACCTACGCCTTCTTCCTCCCTTGCTTATCCATTCTCGCGCACTCGAGCTCCAGCGCCCAAGTCCGCAATCCCCACCTCAACCTTCTCCAGCCATGTCCAGAGCGGGAGGCAAGTGGATGGTCTCCTCCGTCATGGAGGGACACATAAAAAAACTGAGGAAGGCCGGATACTTGTCTAACGACATTGCGTACTGGCTTCCCGAAAAGGGGCAGCTCATCCCCACCCCTAGGCCCCATGAGAGGGTGGTGTTCCTCCCCCATTTCCTCTGCGGACTGGGCTTCCCTCTTCACCCATTTGTCCGGGGGCTCATGTTCTACTATGGCCTGGATTTCCATGATCTGGCCCCGAACTTTGTCCTCAACATCTCGGCGTTTATCGTCGTGTGCGAGGCTTTCCTCCGCATCCGCCCCCATTTCGGCCTATGGCTCAAGACTTTCAATGTCAAGCCGAAGGTGGTGTGCGGCAACCAGGCGGAGTGCGGAGGCGCCATGGTGGGCAAGATGGCCAACGTCTTATGGCTCGAGGGATCCTTTGTGGAGACCCTGAAGGGGTGGCAATCGGGGTGGTTTTACATCACCGAGCCACGCGACCCCGAATGGGTCGCAGCCCCCGAGTTTCGATCCGGACCCCCTACGCGGCTCACCTCCTGGAAGGAGACAGGCCTATCATGGGGTAAAAAAGGAGAGCTGACCGGACTCCAAACATGCGTCCAAACCCTGGTGGACAAGAAGCTCAAACTTGTCAACGTAGTCCAGGTTATGCTCATCCGCCTGATCCTCCCGTGTCAACAACGGGCTTTCAACCTGTGGGAGTTCGACCTGGCGCGACACCAAACTCTGAGCAGGCTCTTCGACACGACGTACGAAGATGCCTGGAAGGTGCTTTGCAAGGGCACCGAGGCCCCCGCATCCGCTATCGAGGATCACGGATTCAGTATGCAGCGTCACGCTCATGCGGTAAGCTGTTTTTTCCTTTTACATGGTATCAGTTTTTCATAGTTTGACTCCATGCGGGATCTAAGCTCCCTTACCTTTGACAGGATTGGCAGGTGACGTCCGGACAGATCAACTGTCCGGCTCCTTGGCCCGAAGGCCCAGCGGACGCTCGCTTGGCGACGCTGCTGGTTCTGGCACCCTATGTGGTGCCGGAGAAGAAGGCCGCAAAAAAGGCCACGGGGACTCGAAAGAGTGCCTGGCGCCAGGAGGTGTCGGATCCATCATCCGACGGTTCCAAGGCGCATTCCTCCCGTGAAGACGAGAAGGAAGAAGAAGAGACCTCTCCCCCTCCAGCGGGAGGAGAGAAGAAAAGGAAGGTCACCCTCTCTGGGGAGGCCGAAGGGTCCAAAAAGGGGAAAAACCTTCCTCCGGACTACTCCACCGACGCCGACGACGGCGGAGAGGAGTGGCCGCCCAGGGCCAAGCCCCTGGCAAAATCGTAAGTATTCGGATACCGGAGTAATTCATAGTATTCGTTTATTGCACAACTTTCCCTTATGTCGAATATGTTTATGTAGCCCACCCAAAGACCGGCTCGACGCGTCGTCGAGCGGCTCACTGGACTCGTCGGATGTGAACTCACTTCTGATGGCTTCCTCCCCCCGCCCTACGGACGACACTGAAGTGTTATCCCAACAGGTTCCAAGCCGGGAGGAGGTGGTCCTGGAGGCGCTGCAAGGCAACCTCCCGGACTCCAAGAGTAAAGGGGATGAAACCCCCCAGGGCTCCAAGTCCGGCTCTAGGCCGGACACCGCTCCGGAACCTTCAAAGGTTCCAGAGTCTGACGGGGGACCTCCTTCCAAGAGGAGCAAGCCCACCGTGCCGGTGACCGCCGTCCAACTGGAGGCGCCGGACAATCTGTTGGAGGCGCTCCAAGGCGCCTCCATCGATGAGGAGCACCGCACCATTATGAGTGCGGTGGTCCAGAAGGTTCAGTCTGCCAAGAGCGGACTGACTAAAGCTTGTTCTAGCCTTTTAACAGGCTTTGAGGTAAGTAAAGAATGTGTAAATAATATTACCGCATAGACAGTAGCCCCTGATGCTCTGTTTGGCGTTCGAGAAGAAAAGCCGAATAGAGGATCAAATAAAATTCGCAGGAGTCTAACAAAAAGGAGTCAATATGTGTATGCAGGCTTTTCTGCTTGCGTCCGCCGCACTGACTGCAGAAGTGGACATGCTAAAGCAGAACCTCCAGCGGTCCGAGCAAGAGCTCGGGCGTGCCAAGAAGCTGCTCGAGGACAACGAAGGTAAGAAATACCTTCTTAATATATATATATAAAGGTGCAATTGCAAAAAATGACAGGATTATCGTGGCTATTGTAGGGGCCACGTCTGAGGTGGCGACCCTTAAGCAAGCGCTGGTCGAGGCCGAGGTTGGCAAGGTGCGGCAAGAGCTCCAGTCTCTCATGGAAAAACATGAGAGTTTGGAGCTTGACTATGCGAGCGTCCGAGCTCACGGTGGCTATTGAAAATGCCAAGTCTGCCAAGGCCGAATCCTAGAAGACCCTCCAGGAGTTGGATGAGGTGAAGAAGATAGCGGTCGGTAAGGCATTCTTTATGCAAAGCAAACACGTAAACGTGAGTTACATGTTACTTACCCGAATCCGGAGCTCTCCAATGGCGTTCGCAGATCTTCCCCGGAGTGTCTCCGATGCCGCCGCATTCTATCAAGCCGAGGAGGGCAGCTCAACAGAGAAGGTGTTATGGTCTCAGTATGCTGAGGCCGGACACCCCGTGCCCCTGAGTGACCAGCTGAAGCAACTGGTCGAGCTCCACAAGGCGGCCGAACAGGCCATGAAGGGCCTCATAGTTCGGCTGTGGCCTGGAGAGGCTCTGCCTGGGAGCTATTTTGGGCTGGTGCGGCGGCTGGTGGAGGCCTGTCCAAGGCTCGAAGTCATCAAGCGCTCCGTCTGCATTGAAGGTGCCCGTAGGGCCCTTGCCCGTGCTAAGTTGCACTGGGGCAAGCTGGATGCTGAGAAGCTTGTGAAGGATGGGCCACCGCCGGGGAAAGAGCATCGCAAGCCCGAGAATTATTATAAGGATGTTCTGAAGGGTGCCTACCTTGTGGCGGATGAATGTTCTAGGGATGTAATTTTTGAGTGAAACTTGCTCGTTTTGTCCTGTGCGCTGAAAACTTGTTCATATGCGCTAAGCAATGCTGTTGGAATTTAAAATATTACCTTCTGTGCAACTATTTATCAATTCTGAGAGATGGCAAGTCGTCGGCTTCTACCCCCGTGCCGCTAGTGCTGGGGTGTTCGGGGATAAACCTGAGCGCTCTTTTTCCCATGTTTGGGTCCTTCGAGGGAGGCGCTCAGCCCAACGAACAAGGCAATCGGACTATAATGCATGCACACTCTCACTTAGCCATAGAATTCTATAATTTTAAATTTCAACGAAGCCCCTGGTATTCGGAAGACCAAGTTCGGGGCACAATCCACGCCTTGGCCGGACAGAGCCGGCTCCTCGCTCTAAGCGGCATAAGTCATTAGGGACTCGAAAAACCTCTCGAACAGCGACCAGCTCTCGCTTCATCATGACAGTCAGTTTTAGCTTTCTCCACTGAGGTGCTCGACCCAGCTCAACTGGGGCACAATCGCTGTGGTTCTCCTAGTGCTACCTTAGCCGATATAGTGGAACGTAAGGCACCAAAACATAGGAGCCGGGCAAACCCAACTATTGACCCAAGACATGATTCGGAGCCGATGCATATAATGCTATAAGTTCGGGGTGCCGCACTTGTTAAAGTGTTCGAACTTCTCACACCATATTGAGGGGTACTAAAGTCCCTGGCGTATTTTGGCCATACCAAAGTGTACGGGTGCAACATGTCGTTAAGGAACATATAAAAAAAGAGTAATGCGAAAATAGAAAAAAGCTATGCATTGTTTATTAAAAAGGGCTGCGATCAAAGCAGAACGATACAAATAATGCGATAAGCAAAAGGTTGGACTACATAACATGTCCGTTCCAGGGGCAAGCTGCGGAATAGTATGCGAAACAGGTATACTGCTCGTGATAGAGACCACCTAGGAGTTCCGTAATGCGGCGTGGCTTGTCTGCTTCCGTGGTTCTTGCATCGTTTGTGTGGCAGTTGAACTGCTGAACAGGCCTTCCGAAGAGTGGAGTCCTGAAAGTAAGAGAAAATTAAAAAATTGGCAGCCCCTGGTGCGGTTTAAGCCATGTTTCGGGCATGCCGTGATGGTGCCCCTCCCCCTGTACCCATGGTATTTCTAGAGCGTAGTTATGTAGGCGAAGTACTGGTGTCGCATTTTTGCGAGGGCTGGGGTTGGGGCCGCATTGCTACGGCTGCTCGGATCGTGCCAGGCGGTCTAATTGTAGGTTACTCTGGGCGCGCTTGACGGTGTCCGGTCGTTTAATGGCCGGACTGGAGAACTGCCTAGAGAGGCTGCTTTGTACTTCCGCTGCAAGGGCCGCCGTGTGCTCCTCCGTTCGGAGGGAGCGTTCGGTGTTTCCATTGACCGTAATTACTCCTCGAGGGCCTGACATCTTGAGCTTAAGGTATGCGTAGTGCGGTACCGCACTGAACTTGGCGAATGCGGTTCGCCCGAGCAGTGCATGATAGCCACTTCGGAATGGGACTATGTCGAAGATTAACTCCTCGCTTCGGAAATTATCCGGAGATCTGAAGACCACTTCAAGTGTGACTGAGCCTGTACAGTTGGCCTCTACACCTGGTATTACGCCTTTAAAGGTCGTTTTGGTGGGCTCAATCCTCGAGGGATCTATGCCCATTTTCCGCACTGTATCCTGGTAAAGCAGGTTTAGGATACTGCCGCCGTCCATAAGGACTCTAGTGAGATGAAATCCGTCAATAATTGGGTCTAGAACCAATGCGGCGAATCCTCCATGACGGATGCTAGTGGGATGGTCCCTTCGATCAAAGGTGATCGGGCAGGAGGGCCATGGGTTGAACTTTGGGGCGACTGGCTCTACCGCGTATACGTCCCTTAATGCGCGCTTCCGCTCCCTTTTGGGGACGTGGGTTGCATATATCATGTTCACCGTCCGCACTTGTGGGGGGAAACCCTTCTGTCCATTGTTATTCGGCGGCCGAGGCTCCTCGTCGTCATCGCTATGCAGCCCCTTGTCTTCATTTTCGGCATTTATCTTGCCTGCTTGCTTGAACACCCAACAATCCCTGTTGGTGTGATTGGCCGGCTTTTCGGGGGTGCCATGTATCTGGCACAAGCGGTCGAGTATACGGTCCAAACTAGACGGGCCCCTAGGATTCCTTTTGAATGGCTTTTTCCGCTGACCAGATTTAGAGCCTCTGAATCCGGCATTAACTGTCGTATCCTCAGCATTGTCGCCGTTAATGTGGCGCTTCTGCTTGTTGCAACGTGACCTATCACTGCTGTCCCTGGTATCCGAATTACCAGGGTTCTTGGTCATATTGTTGCTACGAGCAAGCCAGCTGTCTTCTCCTGCGCAAAAGCGGGTCATGAGTGTCGTGAGTGCTGCCATAGACTTCGGCTTTTCCTGTCCAAGGTGCCGGGCAAGCCACTCGTCACGGATATTGTGCTTGAAGGCTGCTAGGGCCTCAGCGTCCGGACAGTCGACTATTTGATTTTTCTTTGTTAGGAACCATGTCCAGAATTGCCTGGCCGATTCTTCTGGCTGCTGCATTACGTGACTTAGGTCATCGGCGTCTGGGGGTCGCACATAAGTGCCCTGGAAATTGTCGAGGAATGCGGCTTCCAGCACCTCGGAACAACTGATTGATCCTATTGGCAAGCTATTAAGCCAATGCCGAGCTGGTCCTTTAAGCTTGAGTGGGAGGTATTTGATGGCGTGGAAATCATCGCCGCAGGCCATGTGGATATGAAGGAGATAATCCTCGATCCATACCGCAGGATCTGTTGTGCCATCATATGATTCAATATTTACATGTTTGAAACCCTCGGGGATTTGATGATCCATTATTTCGTCTGTGAAGCATAGTGGGTGTGCGGTGCCTCTGTACTGGGCTAGATCACGACGTAGCTCCAATGAGCTTTGTCTACTGTGTTCGGCCCTGCCAAATTTGTGGCTGGCGTGACAGTTACCGTCTCGAGCCGTGGGGTGCCCACGCGATCCGTAGATCGATCTTGTTTGCCTTGCCTTGTCCTCCAACATATCTCGTAAGTCTGGCGCATATTCCCGTGCCTTGGTACGGGGTGCGGCTTGAGTGGAGGGCCGAGAGGCCTCTCTGTCGCGGCCACGAGGTGGCCGGTCGGCCGCATCAAGTGCCTCCTCCTCTAATCGGGGTAGCAACCTGCGCTTTGGGTAGCTCTTGGAGGGGCGTTCGAGTTTATGCTCTTCGGCCGCAAGGACTTCAGTCCATCTGTCGACTAGCAAATCTTGATCAGCTCTAAGCTGTTGCTGTTTTTTCTTGAGGCTTCTTGTCGTGGCCATAAGCCTGCGTTGAAAACGCTCTTGCTCGACGGGATCCTCTGGCACAACGAATTCGTCGTCGTTGAGGCTTGCCTCGTCTTCGGAGGGAGGCATATAATTATCGTCCTCGACCTCTCTGTCTGCCGCTCTCTCATGAGGGCTGGTTTCTCCATCCTCCTGTGCTAAATCTTGCTGGAGGGGGTTTTCTTCGGCACTTTCTGGAGTATTATTATCTCCCGTGCTGGAATCACCGTATTTGTTTTGGCAGGATTTTGAGCGGCGCCGTTGACGCCGGCGCTTAGGCTGTTTCTTGGAGGGGTCATCCTCCGCTGTTCCATCGCCATCTCCTTCTTTTGGGGTGTCCACCATGTATATGTCATATGACGAGGTGGCTTTCCAGGGCCTGATAGGCGCTGGTTCTGCATCGTCTCCTTCATCGGTGTCCATACCGTCGATGTCTTCGGAGTCGAAGTCGAGCATGTCGGTTAAGTCGTCGATAGTGGCTACAAAGTGGGTGGTGGGTGGGCTTTAATTTCTTCGTCGTCCGAATCCCAACCTTGCTGACCGTAGTCCGGCCAGGGCTCTCCTGATAAAGAGAGAGACTTAAGTGTCTTCAGAATATCGCCGAAAGGCAAGTGCCGAAAGATGTCCGCGGCAGTAAACTCCATGATCGGCGCCCAATCGGATTCGATCGGCAGGGGCGCGGAGGGTTCGGAGTCCGGAGAGGAGTCCGGCTCCTTGGAGTCACGAGTCTCGTAGAGTGCGGGGCTCATGTTCGGCTCGATCGCCGTTGGGATCGCAGCCCCCGAGGCGGCGTCCAACCACCCATCCTCGATCAGCGCAGTTGGCTCCGAATTAAGGGTCGAAGCCGATGCGGGTGCGGCCTCCAGGGCACTGTTCGGCGGCAGAGCTAGATCATGCTCGTCGTGACAGTGCGGTGCGCTCGGCAGTGGCTCGAATCCGTCGAAGATCAACTCCCCGCGGATGTCAGCTGTGTAGTTTAAACTTCCAAATCTGACCTGACAGCCAGGGGCATAGCTTTCGATCTGCTCCAGATGGCCAAGTGAATTGGCCCGCAGTGCGAAGCCGCCGAAGACGAAGATCTGTCCGGGGAGGAAGGTCTCACCCTGGACTGCATCGCCATTGATGATCGTAGGAGCCATCAAGCCTGACGGCAACGACATAGAGGAACTCTCAATGAAAGCACCAATGTCGGTGTCAAAACCGGCGGATCTCGGGTAGGGTGTCCCGAACTGTGCGTCTAGGCCGGATGGTAACATGAGGCAAGGGACACAAAGTTTTACCCAGGTTCGGGCCCTCTCGATGGAGGTAAAACCCTACGTCCTGCTTGATTAATATTGATGATATGGGTAGTACAAGAGTAGATCTACCACAAGATCGGAGAGGCTAAACACTAGAAGCTAGCCCTATGGTATGATTGTTATTGTGTGTGTTCTCCTACGGACTAAAACCCTCCGGTTTATATAGACACCGGAGAGGGTTAGGGTTACACAAGTCGGTTACAATGGTAGGAGATCTGCATATCCGTATCGACAAGCTTGCCTTCCATGCCAAGGAAAGTCCCTTACGGACACGGGACAAAGTCTTCAATCTTGTATCTTCATAGTCCAGGAGTCCGGCTGAAGGTATAGTCCGGCCATCCGGACACCCCCTAATCCAGGACTCCCTCACCTACCGAGATCGCCATTGCTTCCACCACCACGCTGTCGTGCTGCTGGATCTACATCAACCTCTCCTTCCCCCTTGCTGGATCAAGAAGGAGGAGACGTCTTCCCAACTGTACGTGTGTTGAACGTGGAGGTGTCGTCCGTTCGACGCTAGGTCATCGGTGATTTGGATCACGACGAGTACGACTCCATCAACCCCATTCTCTTGAACGCTTCCGCTCGCGATCTACAAGGGTATGTAGATGCACTCCCCTCTCCCTCGTTGCTAGATGACTCCATAGATTGATCTTGGTGATGCATAGAAAATTTAAAAATTCTGCTACGTTCCCCAACAGTGGCATCATGAGCTTGGTCTATGCGTAGGTTCTATGCACAAGTAGAACACAAAGCAGTTGTGGGCATCGATATTGTCAATTTACTTGCCGTTACTAGTCTTATCTTGATTCGGCGGCATCGTGGGATGAAGCGGCCCGGACCGACCTTACACGTACGCTTACGTGAGACTGGTTCCACCGACTGACATGCACTAGTTGCATAAGGTGGCTAGCGGGTGTCTGTCTCTCCCACTTTAGTCGGATCGGATTCGATGAAAAGGGTCCTTATGAAGGGTAAATATAAATTGGCATATCACGTTGTGGTTTTGGTGTAGGTAAGAAACGTTCTTGCTAGAAACCTATAGCAGCCACGTAAAAACTTGCAACAACAATTAGAGGACGTCTAACTTGTTTTTGCAGCATGTGCCGTGTGATGTGATATGGCCAAAAGGATGTGATGAATGATATATGTGATGTATGAGATTGATCATGTTCTTGTAATAGGAATCACGACTTGCATGTCGATGAGTATGACAATCGGCAGGAGCCATAGGAGTTGTCTTAATTTATTTATGACCCGCTTGTCAACATAAACGTCATGTAATTACTTTACTTTATTGCTAAAGCGTTAGCCATAGTAGTAGAAGTAATAGATGACGAGACAACTTCAAGAAGACACGATGATGGAGATCATGATGATGGAGATCATGGTGTCATGCTGGTGACAACGATGATCATGGAGCCCCGAAGAAGGAGATCAAAAGGAGCAAATGATATTGGCCATATCATGTCACTATTTGATTGCATGTGATGTTTATCATGTTTTACATCTTATTTGCTTAGAACGATGGTAGTTTAAATAAGATGATCCCTCATAATAATTTCAAGAAAGTGTTCCCCCTAACTGTGCACCGTTGCGAAGGTTCGTTGTTTCGAAGCACCACGTGATGATCGGGTGTGATAGATTCTAACGGGTCTAAGCCAGATTTACACACGCAATACACTTAGGTTGACTTGACGAGCCTAGCATGTACAGACATGGCCTCGGAACACGGAAGACCGAAAGGTCGAGCATGAGTCGTATAGAAGATACGATCAACATGAAGATGTTCACCGATCTTGACTAGTCCGTCTCACGTGATGATCGGACACGGCCTAGTTGACTCGGATCATGTTTCACTTAGATGACTAGAGGGATGTCTATCTGAGTGGGAGTTCATTGAATAATTTGATTAGATGAACTTAATTATCATGAACTTATTCTAAAATCTTTACATTATGTCTTGTAGATCAAATGGCCCACGCTAATGTTGCCCTCAACTTCAACGCGTTCCTAGAGAAAACCAAGCTGAAAGATGATGGCAGCAACTATACGGACTGGGTCCGGAACCGAGGATCATCCTCATAGCTGCCAAGAAAGATTATGTCCTAGAAGCACCGCTAGGTGACGCACCGATCCCAGAGAACCAAGATGTTATGAACGCTTAGCAGTCACGTGCTGATGATTACTCCCTCGTTTTGTGCGGCATGCTTTACAGCTTAGAACCGGGGCTCCAAAATCGTTTTGAGCAACACGGAGCATATGAGATGTTCAAAGAGCTGAAAATGGTTTTCCAAGCTCATGCCCGGGTCGAGAGATATGAAGTCCCCGACAAATTCTTCAGTTGTAAGATGGAGGAAAATAGTTCTGTCAGTGAGCACATACTCAAAATGTCTGGGTTGCATAACCGCTTGACTCAGCTGGGAGTTAATCTCCCGGATGACGCGGTCACTGACAGAATCCTTCAGTCGCTTCCACCGAGCTACAAGAGCTTTGTGATGAACTTCAATATGCAAGGGATGGAAAAGACCATTCCTGAGGTATATTCAATGCTAAAATCAGCAGAGGTGGAGATCAAAAAGGAACATCAAGTGTTAATGGTGAATAAAACCACTAAGTTTAAGAAAGGCAAGGGTAAGAAAAACTTCAAGAAGGACAGCAAGGGGGTTGTCGCGCCCGGTAAGCAAGCTGCCGGGAAGAAGCCAAAGAATGGACCCAAGCCCGAGACTAAGTGTTTTTATTGCAAGGGAAGTGGTCACTGGAAGCGGAAGTGCCCCAAATACTTAGCGGACAAGAAGGACGGCAACACTAAAGGTATATGTGATATACATGTAATTGATGTGTACCTTAACAGTACTCGTAGTAGTTCCTGGGTATTTGATACCGGTGTGGTTGCTCACATTTGTAACTCAAAGCAGGAGCTACGGAATAAGCGGAGACTGGCGAAGGACGAGGTGATGATGCGCGTCGGGAATGGTTCCAAGGTCGATGTGATCGCCGTCGGCACGCTACCTCTACATTTACCTACGGGATTAGTTTACACCTCAATAATTGCTATTTAGTGCCAGCTTTGAGCACGAACATTGTATCAAGATCTCGTTTAATTCGAGATGGCTACTCATTTAAATCCGAGAATAATGGTTGTTCTATTTATATGAGAGATATGTTTTATGGTCATGCCCCGCTGGTGAATGGTTTATTCTTAATGAATCTCGAGCGTAATGTTACACATATTCATAGTGCGAATACCAAAAGATGTAAGGTTGATAATGATAGTCCCACATACTTGTGGCACTGCCGCCTTGGTCACATAGGTGTCAAACACATGAAGAAGCTCCATGCAGATGGACTTTTGGAGTCTCTTGATTACGAATCATTTGACACGTGCGAACCATGCCTCATGGGTAAAATGACCAAGACTCCGTTCTCAGGAACAATGGAGCGAGCAACCAACTTATTGGAAATCATACATACTGATGTGTGTGGTCCAATGAGTGTTGAGGCTCACGGTGGCTATCGTTATGTTCTCACCGTCACTGATGACTTGAGTAGATATGGGTATGTCTAATTCATGAAACACAAGTCTGAGACCTTTGAAAAGTTCAAGGAATTTCAGAGTGAGGTTGAGAATCAACGTGACAGAAAAATCAAGTTCTTGCGATCAGATCGTGGGGGAGAATACTTGAGTCACGAATTTGGCACACACTTAAGGAAATGTGGAATAGTTTCACAACTTACGCCGCCTGGAACACCTCGGCGTAATGGTGTGTCCGAACGTCGTAATCGCACTCTATTGGATATGGTGCGATCTATGATGTATCTTACCGATCTACCACTGTCATTTTGGGGCTATGCTTTAGAGACAGCCGCATTCACTTTAAATAGGGCTCCATCGAAATCCGTTGAGACGACACCGTATGAATTATGGTTTGGGAAGAAACCTAAGCTGTCGTTTCTAAAAGTTTGGGGATGCGATGCTTATGTCAAGAAACTTCAACCTGAAAAGCTTGAACCCAAATCGGAAAAATGTGTCTTCATAGGATACCCTAAAGAAATTATTGGGTATACCTTCTACCTCAGATCCGAAGGCAAGATCTTTGTTGCCAAGAATGGATCCTTTCTAGAGAAAGAGTTTCTCTCGAAAGAAGTAAGTGGGAGGAAAGTAGAACTTGATGAAGTATTGCCTCTTGAACCGGAGAGTGGCGCAACTCAAGAAAATGTTCCTGAGGTGCCTGCACCGACTAGAGAGGAAGTTAATGATGATGATCATGAAACTTCAGATCAAGTTGCTACTGAATTTCGTAGGTCCACAAGGACACGTTCCGCACCAGAGTGGTACAGCAACCCTGTCCTGGAAATCATGTTGTTAGACAATGGTGAACCTTCGAACTATGAAGAAGCGATGGCGGGCCCAGATTCTGACAAAAGGTTGGAAGCCATGAAATCCGAGATAGGATCCATGTATGAAACGAACTATGGAATTTGACTGACTTGCCCGATGATCGGCGAGCCATAGAAAATAAATGGATCTTTAAGAAGAAGACAGACGCGGATGGTAATGTAACCATCTATAAAGCTCGGCTTGTCGCTAAGGGTTATCGACAAGTTCAAGGGGTTGACTACGTTGAGACTTTCTCACCTATAGCGAAGCTGAAGTCCGTCCGAATCATGTTAGCAATTGCCGCATTCTATGATTATGAGATATGGCAAATGGACGTCAAAACGGCATTCCTTAATGGTTTCCTTAAGGAAGAATTGTATCTGATGCAGCCGGAAGGTTTTGTTGATCCTAAGAATGCTGACAAGGTGTGAAAGCTCCAACGCTCGATTTATGGGCTGGTGCAAGCATCTCGGAGTTGGAACATTCGTTTTGATGAGATGATCAAAGCGTTTGGGTTTACGCAGACTTATGGAGAAGCCTGCATTTACAAGAAAGTGAGTGGGAGCTCTGTAGCATTTCTCATATTGTATGTGGATGACATACTGTTGATGGGAAATGATATAGAATTCTTGGAAAGCATAAAGGCCTACTTGAACAAGTGTTTTTCAATGAAGGATCTTGGAGAAGCTGCTTACATATTAGGCATCAAGATCTATAGAGATAGATCAAGACGCCTCATTGGTCTTTCACAGAGTACGTACCTTGACATGATATTGAAGAAGTTCAATATGGATCAGTCAAAGAAGGGGTTCTTGCCTATATTGCAAGGTACGAGATTGAGCACGGCTCAATGCCCGACCATGGTAGAAGATAGAGAAAAGATGAGTTTCGTCCCCTATGTCTCGGCCATAGGGTCTATCATGTATGCTATGCTGTGTACCAGACCTGATGTAAACCTTGCCGTAAGTTTGATAGGAAGGTACCAAAGTAATCCCGGCATGGAACACTGGACAGCAGTCAAGAATATCCTGAAGTACCTGAAGAGGACTAAGGATATGTTTCTCGTTTATGGAGGTGACGAAGAGCTCGTCGTAAAGGGTTACGTCGATGCTAGCTTCGACACAGATCTGGATGACTCCAAGTCACAAACCGGATACGTGTATATTTTGAATGGTGGGGCAGTAAGCTGGTGCAGTTGCAAGCAAAGCGTTGTGGCGAGGTCTACATGTGAAGCGGAGTACATGGTAGCCTCGGAGGCAGCACAAGAAGCAATCTGGGTGAAGGAGTTCATTGCCGACCTAGGACTCATTCCCAATGCATCAGGCCTGATGACTCTCTTCTGTGACAACACTGGAGCTATTACCCTTGCCAAGGAGCCCAGGTTTCACAGGAAGACCAGGCATATCAAGCGACGCTTCAACTCCATTCGTGAAAGTGTTCAAAATGGAGACATAGATATTTGTAAAGTACATACGGACCTGAATGTAGCAGATCCGTTGACTAAACCTCTCCCTAGAGCAAAACATGATCAACACCAGAACTCTATGGGTGTTCGATTCATCACAATGTAACTAGATTATTGACTCTAGTGCAAGTGGGAGACTGTTGGAAATATGCCCTAGAGGCAATGATAAAATGGTTATTATTATATTTCTGTTCATGATAATTGTCTATTGTTCATGCTATAATTGTGTTATCTGGAAATCATAATACATGTGTGAATACATAGACCACAACACGTCCCTAGTGAGCCTCTAGTTGACTAGCTCGTTGATCAAAAGATAGTCATGGTTTCCTGACTACGGACATTGGATGTCATTGATAACGGGATCACATCATTAGGAGAATGATGTGATGGACAAGACCCAATCCTAAGCATAGCTCAAAGAACGTGTAGTTCGTTCGCTATAGCTTTTCCGAATGTCAAGTATCATCTCCTTAGACCATGAGATTGTGCAACTCACGGATACCGTAGGAGTGCTTTGGGTGTGCCAAACGTCACAACGTAACTGGGTGACTATAAAGGTGCACTACGGGTATCTCCGAAAGTGTCTGTTGGTTTGGCACGAATCGATACTAGGATTTGTCACTCCATATGACGGAGAGGTATCTCTGGGCCCACTCGGTAATGCATCATCATAATGAGCTCAATGTGACCAAGTGGTTGATCACGGGATCATGCATTGCGGTACGAGTAAAGTGACTTGCCGGTAACGAGATTGAACGAGGTATTGGGATACCGACGATCGAGTCTCGGGCAAGTAACGTACCGATTGACAAAGGGAATTGTATACGGGACTGATTGAATCCTCGACATCATGGTTCATCCGATGAGATCATCGAGGAGCATGTGGGAGCCAACATGGGTATCCAGATCCCGCTGTTGGTTATTGACCGAAGAGTCGTCTCGCTCATGCCTGCGTGTCTCCCGAACCCGTAGGGTCTACACACTTAAGGTTCGGTGATGCTAGGGTTGTTGGGATATTAGTATACGGTAACCCGAAAGGTATTCGGAGTCCCGGATGAGATCCCGGACGTCACGAGGAGTTCCGGAATGGTCCGGAGGTGAAGATTTATATATAGGAAGTCGAGTTTCGGCCATCGGGAAAGTTTCGGGGGTAATCGGTATTGTACCGGGACCACCGAAAGGGCCCCGAGGGTCCACCATGTGGGGCCACCTATCCCGGAGGGCCCCATGGGCTGAAGTGGGAGGGGAACCAGCCCCTGGTGGGCTGGTGCACCCCCCATGGGCCTCCCCCTGCGCCTAGGGTTGGAAACCCTAGGGGTGGGGGGCGCCCCACTTGGCTTGGGGGGCGCCCCACTTGGCTTGGGGGGCAAGCCACCCCCCTTGGCCACCGCCCCTGAGGGAGTCCTGGATTAGGGGGTGTTCGGGTAGCCGGACTATACCTTCAGCCGGACTCCTGGACTATGAAGATACAAGATTGAAGACTTCGTCCCGTGTCCGGATGGGACTTTCCTTGGCATGGAAGGCATGCTTGGCGATGCGGATATTCAAGATCTCCTACCGTTGTAACCGACTCTGTGTAACCCTAACCCTATCCGTTGTCTATATAAACCGGAGGGTTGTAGTCCGTAGGCAATCAACTCCATACACAACAATCATACCATAGGATAGCTTCTAGGGTTTAGCCTCCTTGATCTCGTGGTTGATCAACTCTTGTACTACCCATATCATCAATATTAATCAAGCAGGAGTAGGGTATTACCTCCATTGTGAGGGCCCGAACCTGGGTAAAACAAAGTGTCCCCTGTCTCCTGTTACCATCCGGCCTAGACGCACAGTTCGGGACCCCCTACCTGAGATCCGCCGGTTTTGACGCCGACATTGGTGCTTTCATTGAGAGTTCCTCTGTGTCGTCGCCTTTAGGCCCGATGGCTCCTTTGATCATTGACAACGATATGGTCCAGGGTGAGACTTTTCTCCCCGGACAGATCTTCGTCTTTGGCGGCTTCGCTCTGCGGGCCAACTCGCTCGGCCACCTGGAGCAGATCGAAAGCTACGCCCCTGGCCATCAAGTCAGGTTTAGAAGCTTAAACTACACGGATGACATCCACGGGGACTTGATCTTCGACGGATTCGAGCCACAGCCAAGCGCACCCCACTGTCTCGATGGGCATGATATAGCTCTGCCGCCGAACAGCGCCTTGGAGGCCGCATACGCATTGGTTTCGTCCATTGATTCGGAGCCTACTTGAAAGTGCGTTATATCGGCTAGAGGGGGGGGGTGAATAGGCGATTTTTATGAAAGTCTTCAAAACATGGAAGTTATGAAGACAAACAGTAGAGATATGCCTATTACTATGCAGCGGAAGTTAGACTACACTAGGCAAGCCATGGTCAAGTATCAACAGAGTGAAAGCATAGTGACAAATAGTTGTAGTGTAATAAGGATCAGGTAGGAAGATACTATGAAGCCAAACAGATCATACACTCACGTTGTGAAGATAAAAGATAGAACAGACACGCAATGACTTCACAATGAGTGATCAGTAAGTAAAAGGAAGTGAAGATGAAACCAGTGACTCGTTGAAGACAATGATGTGTTGTACCAGTTCCAGTTGTTGTGACAACTATAAGTCTGGTTGGAGCGGCTAGGTATTTAAACCTTAGGACACCCAGTCCCAGACACCCAGTCCTGAACACGCAGCTCAGGACACCAAGTCCTCACCGTATTCTCCTTGAGCTAAGGTCACATAGTCCTTGCCCAATCACTCTGGTAAGTCTTCAAGGTAGACTCCCAAACCTTCACAGACTTCGTTCACTGGCAATCCACAATGTCTCTTGGATGCTCTGAACGCGACGCCTAACCGTCTGGAGGATGCACAGTCCTCAAGTGTAATAAGTCTTCAGATCACACAGACAAGAAGACTTGAGTGATGCCCAATTCTCTCTGGCTCTGGTGGTTAGGGCTTTATCCTCGCAGGGAATTCACTCTCAAAGGCTTCGAGGTGGGTTGCTCTCAAACGACAAAAGCCGTACTCTCAATCTGAGCAGCCAACCGTTTATGGTTGTAGGGGGTGGGCTATTTATAGCCACTTGGCAACCCGACCTGATTTGTCCGAAATGACCCTGGGTCACTAAGGAACTGACACGTGTCCCAACGGTCAGATTTCAAACTCACACGACAACTTTACTTGGGCTACAAGCAAAGTTGACTTGTCCGGCTCTAGACAAGATTCACTCTCATAGTCTTCACTCGAAGACATAGGTTTTTGGTTTAGGCATCACTTCAGTCATTCTGACTGGTTCTCCTGGACCCCACTTAATCAGTACGGTGGTTCCTATGACTCAACACAAAAGAAAAAGAACTACAAAAGATCTAAGTCTTCGAGCTCCATAGGCTTCATATCGAGTCTTCTCTTGTCATAGTCTTCAATGTGAATATCTTCATATACCACCTTTGACTTCAATGTCTTCATACATTTTTAGGGGTCATCTCTGGTAGTAAAACCGAATTAATGAGGGACTTCTACCTGTGTTATCCTGCAATTCTCACAAACACATTAGTCCCTCAACTAGGTTTGTCGTCAATACTCCAAAACCAACTAGGGGTGGCACTAGATGCACTTACAATCTCCCCCTTTTTGGTGATTGATGACAAACTAGTTGAAGTTTTCAACGGGGAATATAATCTGTGAATTTGTAAAAGATAAGGAATTGTCTTCATAAGTTGCAAGGGCTCCCCCTGAAGATGTGCATATAAGTTAATTTGCTTTTGGAATGCAAATGCACATGGCAGGTTGTACTTGTGGAGATCCACTTCAGCTTATGATGACAATCCACTATGCATGTGAAAGTATATGAAGATAATGATATGCATAATGGAAAATGGACGTCTGCAGAATGAGCTAAGTGCGGAATTTATCATCGCACATGCAGAATTTATCTTCGCAAAACAAGTAGCAGACGACCATCTGGTTTAAGTGTTACAACTCATAAGAACCAATTGTAGCAAAAACGAGAGTTGTAAGCACGAAGCAAAATATAAGACAGCCGCCCATATGTACCCGCTTGAAGACTATCAATCTCATATGCTTCTCCCCCTTTTGTCAGTAATGACCAAAAAGGTGTGAACACATAGAGCCTCTACTCGTTCCCATGAGGAGTAGGTGAAGTAGCAGGGTTGTTGGTGTTGTTTGGCGGTGCAGAAGAGCTTGGAGGTGCTGAAGAATATGGCGGTGAAGTAGCATCGTCTTCTTCCTCAATGATTCTGGCAGTGACTGTGGCAGCAGAGGAAGAGAACTCAGAGTCTTCAAGGGATGGAGTTCCCAGTAGCACAGCTCTTCGAGGAGGTGTGGAGTCAAACTTGAATCTCTCAATGAAGCCATCCTCTTGAAGATCAGCTTCAGAAAGCATCATCGTTAGCCCTTTCCATGTGCGGCGACAGGTTTCATGGGCAACGAAAGCGTTCTTGGTGGCAAGATTTCAAGTGTGATTAACATCCACCAAGAGGCTTTTCATCTGATGCTTCAGCCAGTCATGATGCCTATCTTGTTTCTGATGTAGGGCCACAAGAAGCTCTCGGTCGTTGAGAACACGAGTGCGCTTCTTGGGTCTTGAAGCAGTGGCACTGTCAGTGGCTTCAGTTGAAGCAGGGTGTGGTGCACGTGTAGTGCCAGCCAAAGGATACACCCGAGAAACTGCTTCAACGCCTTCAACATTCTGAGTGAAACTCTGATGTTCTGCATTCTGAAGACTTAGAGGTTGCTTGGCAGGCTCATAATATATGGCTTCAGTTGACATGTCCACATCAGGCAGGAAGATCGATGGTTGCGGGCTGAGGGCTGATACTTGATGGAGGAGTGTAGCTTGATCAGCCGCATGACCCAAGGGGCGTAGAATTTCAAACCAAACAGATCCATGCCTGATGCAGCAAGTTGGCGTATGAAGAAGTCTTGTGCATTGAAGCATTTGCCATGAAGTATATAGAAGACCAGAGTCTTCATTGCACCCTGAAGCTTGGCATTTGGAGAGTGCCCTTTGATAGGCCAGAGAGTCCGCCTGATGATGTGATAGATGGTTCTGGGCAGGTACTCAAGGTCTTCAACGAAGAACTCTGTGGGATACGCAGCATCTGGGGGCAATGGCTTCATCATGCTGAGCATTTGGCTCATATTAGGTTCTGGCCGCTGAAAGATGCTCTCAATAGCTTCAGCATGCAGTTAACAGCCTTGCTCGAAAAGATCGCCAAGAGTGGGCAAGCCAGTGAGCTCAATGATGTCAAATGCATTGGCTTCATGATGGACGTTGCCAGTCATCCACTCCAGGATCCAAGTCTTCGGATCTCTGCTGTATCCTTTGATGTGAAGGGTGGCATAGAATTGTAGCAGCAGCTCTTCATTCCAATGCTCTTCATCAGTGACAAACTGCAGCAGACCCACTTGCTTGAAGCAATCCAACGCTTCTTCTAGACATGTTAGACCAGCTATAGCTTCAACGTCAAGGCGCTTGTGTGGAAAGATGCGACCTTGGTTGTAAAGAATGCAAGAGTAGTAGCTTCGCCGAGGATAGCTCCAGAACCGATCAGATGATATCCTTTCCCTTGAGTAGGGGTTCTTGGAGCTATCGAAGAACGTGTTGTCTGCCCTGAAGCCATTGATGTTGAAGGAGCCAGGTGCTGATGCAGGACCTGGAAACCTTGGCAGTCTGGGGATTGGCTTCTGGACCTGAGGCCTGTGCTCAACATGATAGTTGAATTGGGGACCGGCAGCAGACTCAGGAACAGAAGTGGCGGGTTCAGTGGCTTCGCTGTCATCTGAAGCTTTTGCTGGGGAGGGCTCCACATTAGCTTTGTTGTTGGTTGTGGCAGCCTCAAGATGTTCATCCCCCACTTGACTAGCTGGAGGGTCGGTCACAAGCACGTTCTCGTGGAGAACTGCTTCTTGGTGGAGCAGAGGAGTGGGCTCTTGTGGTACTTCTTCTTCTGCGGCTGATGCAGCCGAAATGTCTTTAGCATAGACTTGAGGCCTTGGACCTTCGCGAAGCCTGCGGAACACAGACGATGCCTGTGGGGTTGGAGTGGGCTGGGCCTCATAGTCTTCTTCCTCTTGAGGGCGATCCACCCATGAAGCATCCTGTGCAGTTGGCGTCAGTGGACGACCAATGCTGATGAGTTCGCTGTGTTCTAACTGAGGAAGGGCTGCATCATCTTCTACATTGTCACGATGACCAATGTCTTCAGTAGTGATGGGATCAGTTACTGGAATGTCTTCAGCTTCAGGAGCCTCTGTGGAAGCGGGCTCATGAACCGTCAGTTGACGTTCTGCGTCAGGGTGAACCATAGAAATGGGTTCAACTATCAAGGGCTCTGTGGGAGCAGCCCGAGCTTTCTTGGTCTTTCTCTTTGTCTTGATGGGGGAGGTAGGAGAGGCTTCAGAGCGTTTCCTCTTCCTGGCTTCAGCCTCAGCAGTTCTTGTCTTCTTGAGCTCTGAAGCTGTTGATCGACTCTTGGGCTTCGAGCCAGTCATTCTTGTTGGGAAGACAATCGGAACTGCTTCTTGCCTTGGTGCATCAGATTCAGCCGTAGCAGGCTTCTTCTTCTTCTTTGCGGCCATCCTGGGGTCGATGCCAGGACGCCCAAGTGCCTTGCACTTCTCAGCCTCATTATAGGCTTGCACACATCTGTCAGCCAGAGTCTTCATGCGCTCACGCGAGCCCTGAGCTTCTGCACGCTTCTTCACAAAGGCTTCCTTGAGCTCGTGCATCATTGTCTTGAAGTTCTTCACTTCTTGCATGCTGAGCTTGGCCATATGCTTCTTGAACTGAGCCTTTTCATAGTCAATTTTCTGCTTCAGTTCAACTATGCGCTGGGCAATAGCAAGTTCTGAAGTAATGGCGCCTTGGAAGGCGACATTGAGGCCAATAGGTAGCTGCAGATCTTCAAAGCTGATGTTTGGCGTGTCAAACCACTCGTCAATGAAGCTGTGGATGATGGCGACATCAAAGAGAGGCAGATTATTGAAGATTTCTGCTTCTTCTTTGCTCTTGATGAGCTGCTCAAGAGCGTCATCTGCAAGATCTTCATCACTTGACAGATCAATGGCTTCACTGTGCAGGATGGCAGCAGCTATGAGCTCTTTGCCAGTGTGAGACAGAGGCATCTTGGCCTTCTGGTGCCTTGAGACGCGTGATAAGTCTTCAGACTGCACACTGTCTTCAGGAGGTGCAGTCGCCAATGGCTTCGCCTTTGAGATTTTTGGTGAAGGGGCTAGCTTTGAAGCTTTTGGTTTCTTCTACTGCTTTGGCTTCGGCACTGTAGGCGCATCATCAGACTCAGTGTCAGCCGCAGGCTCATTCACTACAGTCCCTTGAACCAAGATGTAGGTGATGAGGCCTTCAAGGTTGGCATATGGACTGATGACATTGGGTTCTGCTTCTCGTGTGCCATCTGCCCTTGGTGCTGAGGGACCAGGGTTGAAGTCTAACCCAAATTTCTTCTTGTTCTGCTTCGCCGAGTTTTGGGCAAACTGGAAGTTGCGCTTGAACAGATTGTCGTCACGACACCAGAGTAGTGACGACGGATGTGCATCATCAGGCTATGGCCCACGAACCATGCATGGATAGAAGCTTTGGGCAATAGCTTCATCTCTGGACTTGGGTTGAAGATTCTTGTATAAGATGTCTCCCCACGGTCTTTTGATGGCGCTTTTCTCAGCATACTCTTGGGTTGTGAAGCAGTATTTGAACCATTGTTCTGCCCAATAGCGTCGAATCCATTGGATTCGGGTCTTGCGCTGACCATAATCCTCTTCAGGATCTGTCTTATACATTTCTGCGAGTTCATCGGGCAGATCTTTGGATGTTCCGCCACGACGTTGTCTGCCCCCCTTCCTTGCTGCTTTCTCTGAAGCCATAAACTTTAACTTGAAAGGCTTCAAAACGTTCAAAGGCTTCAACGTCTTTCTCTTGCTGGACCAACAGGAACTGGCTTCAGGAGAATTTATGTGATGCTGTAAGAATTCTGCAAATGAATGCAGACTATGAGAACCAAAGGATTCTCCCACGGACATGTACCTGTGACAGCATTAAGGTGCGAGGGAAGGGGAAGATGTCATATGCATTCTTAGAAGATTTTGAAGATAAATCAGTTTAGAAGACATTGACCTCATCGTGCGAATACATTCGCTCATAGATAAGAAGTTGGTTCCAGATTTGTATGAATCCACAGATCAGTACAAGTGAGGAATCTAACTACTTTGTGAAGCACAAGTGAATAACTAGGCATGTTATGAGATGCAATTTGAGAGAGATCTAGTTTGTGTGAGCAGAAACTGCTTGTGGTAGAAAGTGACAGATCAATAGGATCAACGGTGCTGTAAAAAGGGAGTTTTATTTACCACACTAAGAACTGCTAGACGGAGTGGGAGATGAGGCCGAGAAGTTCACTCGTCTGTGCCCTAACTTGGCGATGGAGGAGACCTTCGGCGACGGCGGAGAGGACGATGTCCGCGGTCAGCGTGAAGACGGCGTCGGAGAGGTTGCGGCAGCGAAGCGCTTCGTCGCCGGCGTCATCGAGAGCTAGCGGTGGCGCTAGGGTTCGTGCGAGGGTGGAAGAAGAGATAGTTACCGCTGTGAGTGTGTATTTATAGGCACAGGGGCGGCACTGTGCTATTACACAGGTGCCCCTGGCGATTCGCATCTGAGGAACACGTGGCCAGTTTGCGGAAGTTTGGGGTTTGTTCCACGTCCCACGCACGCCTGGATTGTCGGGTGGTCGTTCCTACTTCTCCGGATTTGATGTGGAGGAATGAGCATTGAAAACGGACTTAATGGTTGTCTCTATATCATCTGCTGGCAAGGACGCAGAGAAGACATTCGATAGTTTCATTGAATGCATATGACTTGGAGAGATAGAGTTTGAGATAGAAAGCATAGAGAAGTTGGGGTCCGATCACATTCACTTAGTTCAAAAGATTCAACACGAAGATATAGCTATAAGTGAATGCTGTAGAGGACAGA
>NC_041384.1:79801184-79809242 GCF_002162155.2 Triticum dicoccoides
AAATATGTTGAGTTCGAAGCCAAACCAAATGTGAAGACATTGCAAGGTAACGCCATGAGTGAAACACTTCAAAATAGAACGTTTGGTGGTGGCGTTACCCACCGTATAGGAAGTATTAGACCCAGACACGGCGCACAATTATCGTGGCGCTCTGAAGTCAAATTCCACATTAATGTATTCACACTTAGAATGTATGTCTTCATTGATTGAAGATATACTTTACTTTGTGTGTTGCACATCTAAGTCATCAATATGCATAAGGGTTAGGATGTGTGCCTGATTACAGGACATTTGAGGATTCCAGGATATTTAGCTCACACCGTAACTTGCAAAACCTCTTCTCATCCAAGGGCTTGGTGAAGATATCTGCCAATTGCTCTTCAGTGTTGACGTGTATGATATCAATGTCTTCCTTCACAACATGATCTCTGAGAAAGTGATGACAAATTTCAATGTGCTTTGTCTTCGAGTGCTGAACTGGGTTGTTGGCAATCTTGATGGTGCTTTCGTTGTCGCAGTAAAGTGGCACTCGCTTCAGATGAATGCCATAGTCCTTGAGTGTTTGCTTCATCCACAGAAGCTGAGCGCAGCAAGATCCAGCAGCAATGTATTCAGATTCAGCAGTGGAGAGAGATACACAGTTCTGCTTCTTTGAAGACCAACATACAAGTGATCGTCCCAGAAAGTGACATGTGCCTGATGTAGACTTGCGATCAACTTTGTCACCAGCATAATCAGCATCCGAGAATCCAACCAAATCAAACTCTGAGCCCTTTGGATACCATAATCCTAGAGTTGGGGTGGGAGCCAAATATCAAAGAATTCGCTTCACAGCTAAGTGATGCGACTCCTTTGGTGCCGCTTGAAATCGAGCACACATGCAAACACTAAGCATAATATCTGGCCTAGATGCACACAGATAAAGTAAAGAACCAATCATGGAGCGGTATACCTTTTGATCGAACTCTTTACCATTGTTGTCAGGACCCAGATGATGTTTGGCTGGCATTGGTGTTGTGAAGCCTTTGCAGTCTTGCATACCGAACTTCTTCAGGCAATCTTTGAGATACTTCTCTTGAGATATGAAGATGCCATTGCGTTGTTGTCGTATTTGAAGACCAAGGAAGAACTTCAGCTCCCCCGTCATGGATATCTGATATTGCTCTTGCATCATATATCCAAACTCTTCACTGTACTTCTGATTGGTGCAGCCGAAGATAATGTCATCCGCATATATTTGGCACACAAACAGTTCACCATCATATGTCTTCTTGAAAAGAGTGGGATCTAGGGAACCAGGTATGAAGCCTTTGCTCTTCAGGAAGTATTTGAGTGTGTCATACCAGGCCCTAGGGGCTTGTTTGAGGCCATACAGTGCCTTGTTGAGCTTGTATACCATGTCAGGATGTTTTGGATTTTGAAAGCCAGGTGGTTGTGCAACATACACTTCTTCTTCAATCTTGCCATTGAGAAAGGCACTCTTCACATCCATTTGATATAGAAGTATGTTTTCTGATGATTTCCATAGGCCAGCAGTATGCGTATGGCTTCAAGCCTAGCCACAGGAGCAAATGTTTCATCGAAGTCAATGCCTTCCACTTGAGTATATCCTTGAGCAACGAGACGAGCTTTGTTTCTGACAACTTGACCATGCTCATCTTGCTTGTTGCGGTATATCCATTTTGTGCCTATTATATTGTGCTTCCGTGGATCAGGACGCTTAACCAGTTCCCATACATTATTCAGCTCAAACTGTTGAAGCTCTTCTTGCATAGCTTGCATCCATTCAGGTTCCATGAAGGCTTCTTCAACTTTCTTGGGTTCTGATATTGAGACGAATGCGAAGTGCCCATAGAAATTTGCTAGCTGAGTTGCCCTTGAACGAGTGAGTGGACCAGGTGCATTGATGCTATCAATTATTCTTTCAATCTGCACTTCATTGGCAATGCGAGGGTGTACAAGGCGAAGACTTTGCTCTTGCTGTTCATTGTCGTTGTTGGAAGGAATGTCTTCAGGCTGAGCATTGTCTTCATGTTGATTAGGTGCTGAAATGATAATTTCTTCTTCAGAATGAGCTTCAGAAGGTATAATTTCTCCAGTTCCCATCAGCTTGATTGATTCACTGGATGGAACTTCATCTAGCACACTTGGCAGGTGCTCTCTTTGTGATCCGTTGGTCTCATCGAACCGCACATCCACTGTTTCAACCACTTTGTAATGAAAGAGATTGAAGACTCTGTAGGAGTGCGAATCCTTTCCATATCCAAGCATAAAACCCTCATGTGCTTTTGGTGCAAATTTTGAGGTGTGATGTGGGTCCTTGATCCAGCACCTTGCGCCAAATACTCTGAAGTAACTGACATTTGGCTTTTTGCCAGTAAGGAGCTCATAAGATGTCTTGTTTAGTAGCTTGTGAAGATAAACACGATTGATTGTATGGCATGCAGTATCAATAGCTTCGGGCCAGAATTTTCTTGGGGTCTTGTATTCATCTAGCATCGTTCTGGCCATCTCAATTAGTGTTCTGTTCTTGCGTTTGATGATGCCATTCTGCTGTGGCGTGTACGGGGCTGAGAATTCATGTGTGATGCCCAAGGTATCAAGATATGTATCAAGGCCAGTGTTCTTGAATTCAGTGCCATTGTCACTTCTGATGTGCTTTATCTTGGCGCCAAAATTGTTCACAGCACGATTGGCGAAGCGTCTGAAGACATCCTGCACTTCAGTCTTGTAAAGGATTATGTGCACCCAAGTATATATAGAATAATCATCAACAATAACGAAGCCATAGAGGCAAGCAGTAGTAGTTAGAGTTGAGTAATGAGTGGGACCGAAAAGATCCATGTGAAGCAGTTCGAAGGGTTGAGTAGTAGTCATGATTGTCTTCGAGGGATGTTTGGCCCTCGTCATTTTCCCTGCTTCACAGGCACCGCATAAGTGGTCTTTCTTGAACTTGACGCCCTCGATGCCTATGGCATGCTTCTTCTTCGCAAGGGTGTGGAGGATCCTCATGCCAGCATGTCCAAGCCTCCGATGCCATAGCCAGCATTCTGAAGCCTTTGCTAGAAGACATACTGCAAGCTGTGGCCCTGCTGAGAAATCTACCACGTACAAATCATCTTTTCGATACCCTTCAAACACTAGAGACTTGTCAGATTCTATTAGTACAAGGCAACGATATTTTCCAAACATTACGATCATGTTCAAATCGCATAGCATTGAGACATACATTAAGTTGAAGCCAAGGGATTCAACAAGCATGACTTTATCCATGTGTTGATCCCTTGAGATTGCAACTCTACCTAGACCCAATACCTTACTTTTACCAGTGTCAGCAAATGTGATGTGGCTCTTGTCGGATGGACGTAAAGTTGAGTCCATAAGAAGACTTCTTTTGCCAGTCATGTGATTTGTACACCCACTGTCAATAATCCATTCTGAAGACACTGGTGTCATACCCTACAGTGCAGTTAGGGGGATAGGCTTCACCATGAGCATTGTGAAGCAAACACATTTGACGAACTAGTGGGTTATGAAAGCTTAGATCCAGGTTAGGACTAATAGGGAGTGTAGCAAGCGATTCAGGTACGAAGTACATAGTAAGACCATTTGGGCATTTGATCTTGCGCCCTACAAGATGTTTAAGGTCCCCAGCAATAGCGTTAGACGATTTTGGTTTTCTGCTGGAGACCTTTCCCTGCAGAAGAGAGTTAAGCCTTCTTAACCACCCACATCTTCAAGGGTGGCTTAGAAGCAATAAGTCTAAGTGCAGCATCTGAGAATTTTGGCTTTGAAGCCTTAGCAAACAGTCTTGCAGGTGGACAATAGTACTCATAAGAATAAGCAGAATAGTTCCTGGTCTTATGAACATAGCGGTTTGATGAGCCGCTCTCATATTCATATGACTGAGTATGGTTTCCCTGCAAAACATTTGCGTTAGTGCGACTCAGGTGAGTCCTCTGTTTGTATGAAGCCTTTGGACCGTATAAGGCCTTTGGTCTGAGGTTTGTCTTCTTCAAGTGAGGTGTCATGAAGACATTCACAGGAAGATTTTCCAGACACCTTTTCGGAACCCAGATCTTCTTCATAGGCGGTCCATTCCTGCAGTTAGTACCAATGTACCTGGCAAACACTTCACCATTCTGATTCTTAAATAGTATATAGTTTACATCAAAGGATTCATCAATGATAATGGGGTTAGCACAAGTGAAGCCAGTTAGATTGGATGGATCTGCTGAAGGTTCCTTTGCAGCAACCCACATGGTTTTGGGGTACTGCTCAGGTTTCCAGCAACACTACTGCGCCGATCGAGGATCAGCGTTTGGACGCTGCCTCGGGGGCTGCAATCTCAGAGGCGATCGAGCCGAACTCCAGCCCCGCACTCTGCATGGCCCGTGACTCTGAGGAGCCGGATTCCTCTCCGAACTCCGAGCCCCCCGCGCCCCTGCCGATCGAATCCGATTGGGCGCCGATAATGGAGTTCACCGCCGCGGACATCTTTCAGCACTCGCCCTTCGGCGACATCCTGAATTCTCTTAAGTCTCTCTCCTTATCAGGAGAGCCCTGGCCAAACTGCGGTCAGCGAGGATGGGATACGAACGATGAAGAAATTCAAAGCCCACCCACCACCCACTTGGTAGCCACTGTCGACAATTTAAACGACGTGCTCAACTTCGACTCCGGAGACATCGACAGCATGGATGACGATGCAGGAGATACCGACGGACCAACGCCCATAGGGCATTGGACAGCCACCTCATCTCATGATGTGTACATGGTGGATACCCCTAAAGGAAGCGACAACGAGGAAAAAGGGGATGGGACGGGAGATCGACCCCCCGAAAAGCAACCAAAGCGTCGGCGTAAACACCGACCCAAGCCCCGCCCCGAAGAAAACCCAGCCATAGAGCAGGACGAGCCGGTAGACGACGAACAGGCCTTAGAGCAACCGTCCGAACAGGGAAACACGGATAGAGAAACCAAAAATCCCTCCTCCGGCGAAAACGACATTCCAGACAACCTCACACCGAATAAAACTATGGAGCAGAAGAATCTCCACGAGAGGCTCGTTGCAACTGCACGCAGCCTAAAGAAGCAGAAGCGGAAGCTAAAAACAGCGGAAGACGCACTCCGGATCAGATGGAGCAAAGTAATCAATACAACAGATAAGTATGGCGACAGTCGCCACACTAAAAGCTATCCGAAAAGAAAGCTACTGCCTGAATTCGACGAAGAGGCCCTAGAGCCCTCGCATTCCAAAAATGAAAAAGCCACACGGTCGGATAGACGACCCCATAAAGCGGCAAGCGGCGCCGCACCTAGATCGGTATGCGACCCACTTAAGGATCCGCATCATGGCCCAGTCAGGTCCATTTATGGGCCAAGAAAGCAAGCTCTCGTAAGCAGCGCTATGAAGCCATCATCAGAATCCAGCATACCCAAATACAGGGGTGCCGCACACCCCCTATGTTTCACCGATGAGGTCCTGGACTATGAATTCCCAGAGGGATTCAAATCCGTAAACATAGAGGCATATGATGGAACAACAGACCCTGGAGTCTGGATCGAGGACTATATCCTCCACATACACATGGCTAGAGGAGATGATCTCCACGCCATAAAATATCTACCCCTCAAGCTTAAAGGGCCAGCCCGGCATTGGTTTAAAAGCCTTCCTGAAAACACAATTGGAAGCTGGGAAGAGCTCGAGGATGCTTTCCGAGCAAACTTTCAAGGGACCTATGTCCGCCCTCTGGATGCAGACGATCTTAGTCACATAACTCAACAACCCGGAGAATCAGCTCGGCAGTTCTAGAATAGATTCCTCACTAAAAAGAATCAGATAGTCGACTGTCCGGACGCTGAAGCCTTAGCAGCTTTCAGGCATAATGTCCGAGACGAATGGCTCGCCAGACACCTCGGCCAAGAAAAGCCAAGAACAATGCCCACACTAATAAGCCTCATGACCCGCTTTTGTGCAGGGGAGGACAGCTGGTTGGCAAGGTGCAGCCCCAGCAACCCAAGTACATCCGAAACTAGGGATGGAAACGGAAAACCGCGACGCAACAAGGACCGTCGCTGGACTAAGGACAAAAGTCCGAAGAGCACGACAGTCAATGCCGGATTCAAAGGCTCACGACAAAATCAGGAAAAATCGCCCCCCCCCAGGATAACAGGGACGATCCATCCAACCTAAATAAAATCCTGGACAGGATATGTCAGATACACAGTACTCCCGAGAAGCCTGCTAACCATACCCACAGAGACTGCTGGGTTTTCAAACAATCCGGCAGACTCAATGCCGAACACAAGGGGCTCGACATGCCAAGCGAAGACGAGGACGAACCCCAAAAGCAGAACACCAGGAAACAAAAGAACTTCCTACAAGAAGTAAAAACAGTGAACTCACTTCACATAACAAAACATGCGGCGCCCATAAAGGTACGCACCACACGGCCTAAAGGGTCCTGCCACTGGTTGTCAAAACCGATCATCTTCGATCAGCTAGATTATTCTAGGAATATCAAGAATGCAGGCTGGACTGCCTTGATACTCGATCCAATAATTGGCGGACTCAAGTTTTCAAATGTCCTTATGGACGGCGGCAGTGGACTAAACCTGATATATCAGGATACAATCCAGCACATGGGGATAAACCCAACAAGAATCCGCCGCAGCAAAACCTCCTTTCAAGGGGTAATACCTGGTCCGGACACCCATTGTACGGGTTTTCTCCGGCTCACAGTCACATTCGGCTCTGCCGATAACCTCCGTCGTGAAAAGCTGACCTTCCATATCGTCCCGTTCTCAAATCGCTATCAAGCACTACTGGGACGCGAAGCTTTCGCTCGTTTTAACGCAATACCGCATTATGCATCTCTTACGCTTAAGATGCCCGGTCCACGAGGCATCATCTCTTTGGAGGGGAAGCACTAAAATGCGCCTCCCCAAGCGGAGGACTGTGCGGCCGCTTTGACAGACCCACAACAAAATGGCCTCACCAGCCAAAAAACTTCGAAATAGGTCATTCAAGACCACGAACGCGGATAGACGAGTTCGGTGCAAAATCATCATTGATGCAGGCCTAGAAGCCATATACCCTCGCACTAAGGGCTCCACGCACATACAATAAGAGACAATAGAGCTCAAACTTATATATCTTACTTTATACTTTGCTTATTTTAAACTTTTTCGGCATGACCCGTTTTCAACTCAGTTCCTCTCTTTTACAGATGAACGTCGTGCGGCACCCGTCCAGGATACGACACAACGGAGACACAGGCGCAGACGTGCAGTAGGGACCCGTCCTAAAGGATTCTTTTTAGATTAAGACCCTGCGTAAACCTTTTTTACTGTCTCTTGTTGCTACACATCCCCTGGTTTTTTCTTTCCAACATAACCAAGGAGGAGGCTGGCGTCTTGGCATATGGCCACGTCAGAATTTTTGCACGTACCTGGACACTAGGGGCTTTTTTAATAAAGAGTGTTGTTTGGACCGCACTCATAAAGACCGAACACCTTAGGGAGTGTTCGGCGTCGCGAGTTTTGGCACTATATGCATCAGCTCCGAATCATGTCTTTGGTCAAATGTTGGGTTGCCCGGCTCCTGAGTTCGGCTACCTTACGTTCCGCTCTATCAGCTAAGGTAGCACCAGGAGAACTACTGCGATTGTGCCCCCGGTTCGGCCAGGGCGAGCACCTCAGTAGAGAAAGCCGAAAACTGACTATCATGATGTAGCGTGAGACTGGTCAGCCACTCGATGACCGATTGGAATCTATCGGATTCCTCCGCTTTAACGAAGGACCACTTCCCGGTCAGGCACATACGCACCCCGAATTCGGACGAGCGCAGTTGCCACCGAGGAGATACCTAAAGAGTCTCATTTTCAAACTCCTATGGCTAAGTGAAAGTGTTAAAGCATTATAGTCCGGTTGCCTGGCCCGCTGCGCTATCACCTCCTTTGTAGGACCAAGATGTTGGGTTAAGTGTGAAAATGCGTCTTCTGCGAGCACCCCCGCACTATGTGCGTGGGGGCTGAAGCCAACGACTGCCATCTT